>NC_047020.1:34038492-34338492 GCF_902652985.1 Pecten maximus
TACGCCACAGACAATTGCAGGCTGATATCCCTCACATCAGTTTGTGTAAAGATATGGAGTAAATCATCATATCTACCATCCATCTCACAGGGAGAACCAAAAGAACATACTCCAGGCCGACTGACAGACGGATGTTCTCATTATAGATTTCTCCAAGGCCTTTGACAAGGTAAACGATAGCCTGCTTGTCCATAAACTCCAGTATGGCATACAGAGTAAGATCCACACCCGAAGACAGAACTGTCATTGAAGGGAAGGGTTATCTTCTGTGAGTGTCGAGTCGGGAGTACTGCAAGGTTCAGTCGTCGGGTCATACCTCTTTCATGCATCGACTACTTGCATGACAACCTAGTGTCTTCTGTCTCGTTTTCTTTTTGCCGACATTGTTGTCTACATAGCCATTACATCAGAAAAAAAGCGGCAGGACCCAGGCAAGCTAGGAAGTTGGGAGGGTGGAGAAGTATATATTTTAAAGGTTATGAAGAATCCTATGATGACTGGGTACCACCTTCACTGTACGCAACCACTCAGCAGTCTACCTAAGCATCTCAAACAAAATTAAGTGGGTTACACACACAAGCCACTGGGCTTCTAGTGAAAGAATCTACATATTTCCTCCATCAAGACAAAGGGTTTTGATGAGTTATTCTACACCACACCTAATATAGCTAAATGGTCAAGCGAGAGTCCTTATATTTGAAGGAAAATGAAATCGTGAAGTATTTCAGAAACCCAAGCAAATACAGCAGAACTGTTCCATACTCAGCTCCTCCACTCTTAATCAATAACTAAATCAACATAAAACAAACGTCTTTCTATAATGCTGAATATTAGTAGACAACCGGTCATATATATTTGAGCTGCACCAGCAGAGTGCCTCGTCAAATTGTAAATGTAACATTTCAGACATAATTTTTGAAATGTAGATGTTAATACAGGCATTTAAAACCTTTTTGAGGGATCGCCAGAAAATCATTAAAATCATTGTAACCTATGACCTAGGAGTAAACAAATAACAAGAAACATAGCACTCATCGCCTGGTGGATTTATACATGTCAGCCTGAAATCAAACCATCAACCGGTTCATACATAGACTAGTAACTCTAGGGACTAATAGAATCTTTTAACCCCATTCCCAAAATCAAAAATTGTGTGGTGACAACGGAACCACTATGCATGTCAACAAAAATCTGACATGTTTAAATGCATATCGCATAAGGAAATACAAACTTTCAAATAAGATCATTATGCCGATCTTATAACTTCCCCACGGTCTTAATCGACTTGCATCTGTCAGATCATAGAGTTGATATATTCTCTGTCAATAGTTGACACTTCTCACAGTAATGAAATAATGGGAATAAGTCCTTCAATGTCGAAACAACAGGGATGCTACTATCTAGAAATGGAAACTTAATGACTGTGAAATTGAAACCATCACACGTATCATACAGCTCAGTCGTAAGATGTCCATGCTGGTACGTTTTCAAAAAGTCTTTGATTACAACTTCTACAGGGTATATCCGACTGACATAGTAAATGATTTTTTTGTTATTTTAAGATAACACTTCGTTAATATACCTATAAATGAATGTTAAGCGAAATAGGCTCAGTGCAGTAAAAAGTTCGTAACCATGTACTTATAACGCCGTTCACCTTTCTCGGAAAAAGCTCTAATTACAAGAGGAAGGTATTACTTGAGCTCGGAATGGGATTGTCTAATGATATGATAGATAGAAACTTTCTTAAGAGCAGATGTTCATGATTGATAAAAATCTCTCCGGAAAATGTACATTCCATTAATCCCTCTTCCAGGGTAAATAGCGTAGGACTGCAGCTACAACTTAATTGTACTAAGAATGGTAGTAAGATGTTTAGACGAAGACATGGATGAACTACTTCTCGAGCCAGTAATTTAAATGTTGTTAATCCAATATTATTGACTGGTATGTTGAAAGTTTGCAAAAGCGAATTCATTTCGGTACGTTATCTTTTAATTTTAATTTTGAATCCGAGAATGAAATCACCAAAAGATGGGACAAGGCTCGGGGAACCAGTTCTGGAACCAAAATCGAGTTAATCTCTCCATGCTTAAAAATCAGTAATACAGTCGAGATATCAAAAGAGACCCGATAATAACATCGGGGATATGAACTTTCTAAACCGGGATGGGCTTGGGGGCAGAGGACCAACGCAGAGGCAGACAGATTATTCTTTAGTCGTCTTGTTTATTTTTGTGGTATCATCATTTTAAAACAAACACAAAAACGATATAACATACACACTATCAGGGATTACTTTGGGTTATCAAATGGATTGGTCATTTTCAAGAAAAAGAACTATCGGCAATTTAATATATGGGCCATTTATAGAAATTTAAAGGAATGTTTTTAATCGTATGGATCATTCAGGAAAATTGTGGGCCAATGGTTCCATGGCCCCTTCCAAAATGATCCCTGCACTATTACTGACAAAATGCAAAGCAAACAGTTCAACAACACTGTAAAACGAAATTATGATATTATTTCTGTTTGAACACTAAATAAAGCATTACATCATACATGACGTAGCATAAAGTAGTTTATTAAATCGTTGAATACTAAGAACACTTACGTAGTATCAATTAGACCCCATGTGGTAGGATATACGATATGAAGAATTTATGTATTACTGTATATAACATGGAATTTTCGTTGTGTATAAATCTTTGTTGTTTTCGTGGTTGCTATGGAACCACCATTATAGATACAACGGATATTGTAAACATTATTGCTATTTGTACCCACGAAAAAAAATTTAAAGTTCCAAACCACGAATGAAAATACGCACATTTGTTCATGTTTTGTACAGCATTATGGGAAATGTGATTACATACGTTGAAATAACTTGTGCACAATCCTATTTTGAAACAAAAAAGTTTGAACTAAACACGTTAACACTGTTCTATAAACATATAGTTCGACCTAAGAATGTTAATAACATAGCTTATATATAACAATACATTAATAAATGCAAACTATATCTTTCGATGGGAAAAATGCTTCTGTTGTTGCAAAGTTTGAGTTGTTGTATGAGATGAGGTTCTGTTGAACCTGATGCTTGTGTCTTCGAGATCATGGAGTGATCTGTTCTATCTCATTCTTAGCACGTGCAGTGGGACATGTAAGATATAGAAGGATGGTTCACATGACCAACATACAGGTAAATGTGGGATTTGAAATGTCACTGGTCACAAAACACTATATAAATTCAGGTACATGGTACAACTAACAACTGGACAGTTACACAAACCTTGCAATATTTGACACCACAATACTACACTACCACACACATACACTCGACTATGACTGCGCATAACACCCATACATCTGGACATGCTGTCTCTATCTCATACACCCATGGAGGTTGAATGACATCAATTCAGCTTGGCCCTATAATAGAAAAGACAATGTCAGTTCATTAGTACGAATGCATCATCTATTATGACATCCAGCTGACAGTTGGTGACTCTGTCCAGTTTTCCTACCGTTAAACATATAGCTACTTACTGATCATACTAAGAAAGCTTCTGCTTCCAATCAGGTTCAGCAACCTACTGAACCAAAGCATATCTGTTGGTTATTAGCCATGCCGGGGTCTGGCAGTTTATTCTAGGTCTCGCAACAATTTCTAGAGAGTCTGGTTTCCCTGGCATGGTCTCTGAATCATTTCCCTGATCAGAGATCATGGTTTCTATTTCTACGGGGTCGTCACCACAACCTGCCGTGAGGGCTGATCATCCTAGAACCGTGTTATATTACTACACGCCTCCCCGTCCGATAAAGGCTTCTGCTCTGGGAGAGGTTCATTGACAGCGATCGCCTCCAATGTGACAAAGTCTTTTAAACCATCTTCTCCTTCATTGTCTTTTATGGAAGCCTCATCCACAATTTGCAGTTCTGGTACTTGTTGCAATATTGGTCTTGGTCCTGGCTTAGTTTCGGATTGTCTTGTGTTCCTTTTGTAGGAATATATCCGATCGGAAGCAGATGGTTACGATGGAGGGCCTTTTGGCAACCATCGGTCTCATCCATACTGGGTTGTCTGACAGCTGTGTACTGGTATCCTTCCAGCTGTTTATCGATTTTGTGTTTCAATAAAATGCTAACTTACTTAATTTCTGGCGCAGTTATATGCATGAAACAAGTGTGCAACATATGTCATCCAATATTTCTTCCGTCTCGAGTGTTCCTAGCATTTACAACATGGTGTGATTAAAACGCTTTGCCATACCGTTGGCATTTGGATGATATGATGGTGACCCATCCCTGCTAGAGTACATAACTTGCCAACAAACTCCAAGGTCGGAATAAAGTCATCGGGAAATCCATAGTGAATCCTGAAATCCTTAAAGAAGGGTCAGCAGTGGTCTGAAAGTACGATTAGTGGCGTGAATTGCATGGGCATGTCGAGAAAAATGGTCCGTTACCGGCAGATATTAGTTCTATATTGTTTCTTGATGTACTGCTGACTATGGCAAGCCAAGTTGTCATTTAATCACGGAGCAACGTTGACCTAGGATTTAACAAATTATATCAGATATCTTATCACCTTTATATGATATCCTATACACGAATTATATAAGATATCTCATTAAATTTTCTTATCGGAACATACAATCTAATTAAAATCTAAATGGTCATTCTCACTACGTTACATGAACATCTAACAACATCCCATAAGGGGTCCCGTTCTGATGACCTTTGGGATGTGTGTATATCACTTTCAGGGCGAATTGGCATTTTATCGATGTCATCGAAGCAAAACATTTCGTCACAGCATGCATCTGAAGCAAACTGTTTCGGCACAGTATATAGCTATATGCTTTATGGGACGAAATGACTTGAAACAAATTGACAGATCATACAAGCTATGGACTATGCTAATTTGGACACATAAAATTCACTTCCAAGATTCTGGAAGTAGCCATTTGATTGGTTAATCCAAATGGTCACCCTGACGTGACCTCTTATGGGATGTTGTTAGATGTTCATATAACGTAGTGAGAATGACCATCTAGATTTTAATTAGATTGCGGAACATATGGCAGAAACTGAAACTACGTATAATGGTTTGATACTGATTTAAAATGTTCATAATCTTTTAACATTCATTTTTCAGTGTGAAAAAAAGTTGAAATGTTGGTAACATCGCTAACAGAGCGACTTCCAACTAAATCGGAAGTGACCTTACAGAGGAAGCAGTCATTGTCAAACTTTTATTTTTTGCCGCTCTCGCGAGAGTCTCGTTCTTATCATATATCTCATAAACTTTAATATATAATTATATAAGATATCTCATAAAAGATAGAAGATTATCATTCCCTTCCTCAATGTCGACATCCATGGTATTCATTGCACATTGATGCATATTTTATCAACAGTGATGTATTTTTGCATATATACAAATATTTACAATATTGATTCAAATAGAAATATAACATATTCATGGAAACATGCATTTATAATCATAAATTATAATTATTTAATACAAATATATATATATATATACAATGTATATATATATATAATGCTTACATACAGTATTAGCAATTGTTGAATATTGCAATTGCAACATTTGATGCGCCAACCCTAAAAAAAGGAGAAACAAAAACTAAAAAAAACAAAACAAAAAAAAACGTTGATCAGCAGATTCTAGAGTTTATATAATGAGATCTAGTACTGTCTTTGCTCTCTCTATACAATGCAAATTAACAGCTATAAAGGCGCTTAATTATTGCCAATAAAAATTAACCATGGCTATTTAATCAAATAAATTAGATGGTGACAATTTACTGATTTCTATGATACCTAGTTTAATCGTTCGTGTTAACGACAACAAACTTTCATTGATGGCCCCTTGTTTATCTAAATCTCTGAAGAGAAACTCGCGATGCTGATTTTCAACATACTTCCGTCGTCAATTACCGGCGGTTGTCACGTGATCGCTATAAATAATACCGTACATTTACCACGAGCCGCCGGGACAAGCATCCTGTAGGTACAAGCTTGTTTGTTTGTCCGAGATAAAAATTGGGGAGTTTGAAATTCCACGGAGACTGAAAGCGTCTTGACATACATAGAATTTGCCTACCATACACAGATGTGGGAACGCTGTAGCTGTCATCCAGATCTTGACTCGATAAATTATTTTACCTATTGGTTCAGGGTGTTTTTATCTCTCAACTTCAGTGGATAAATTCTGAGAAAGTGACAATTTCATTATTTTTCTCTTGGATACATTTACGTGAGAAAAATACGCGGCTGTCAGCTATTGTTCGAAGAGGATAACTATTTTCGGAACACAGTATTGGACAAAGTAGCTGTAGTTGCCCTCCGAACTTTGAGCGTGTTTATGAAAAGGTAGGTTTTGACACACTTTATATTGATATGATCTAAATATGACGATATCATCCTCAGTTTTGCGATAAACAGTAAATTATATCGTTATTTTATTTAATAATAAGGTTTGGGACATTTAAAAAAAACTTAGTCGTATAAAGAGTCTAGACTGAATAATGGATCTCGTTCAAGGACTCGTCAGTTATGATAGGGACACCATACATATGTTTCGTTCTTCAAGGACTCGTCAGTTATGATAGGGGTATTATACATGTTTCATAATGTAACAGATTGCAGGATTAATTAAATTTAAATCACTGCCTCCGCTAGGGATCGAACCCGGGACCTCTGGCTTACTAGTCTTACGCTCAACCGATCGAGCTAAAGAGAAGATCTCTCTAGCCGAGCGGTATATTGCGGCTAGTATTTACCAGGGTTACAATAATTCTAGGACTCGTCAGTAATGATATGGACATCATACAGCTGTTTCGTCCTTCTAGGACTCGTGAATTATGATAGGAAGATCATACATATGTTTCGTTCTTCAAGGACTCGTCAGTGATGACAGGAACATTATACATATGGTTCGCCCTTCCAGGACTCGTCAGTGATGAACGTGACATCAGACATCTATTTCGTCATTTAAGGAGTCGTCAATTATTATAGGGTTCAACATAATGACAATCAGGAAGAGAGGTCAGGGCAATCAATAAGACCCTGAACAGATATTAGAATATACAAAAAAATCTAATCAATTTCGTAATATTGAGGTGGTAACAACTGAAAAGATCGTGAGATATGTGGATATTTTAAACTGGTGACACGGTTCGTAAGAAGTTTAACTTATATGACGTGCTGGGTAACAGCAAACCTGGGAACTTTGTCTTATATAAAAAGTGGTCAAGGATCCCCTCAAAATTTTGAAATATGTTTATTTGTAAACAATTAAAAAATATGTATATATATATAAAAAAAAAATAAAAATAAAAAAAATTAAAAAAAACAACAGAAATTGGATAATCAAAATTATTCTTTTTTATTGGCGTTATGATCCTGATAGAAGTGCCAGTGATGGGTATGACGACCACACTTGATCCTAACTGAGGGAATACATTGGAGTAAAAGTTCGCCTACCATGAATACTCAATTCTGTCTTCTGCTCTTCTTGCTTGGCACCGGATATAGCTTAGGTAAGTCTAACATCAGAAATTGTCTTGATATACTTTTACTCCGGAAAATGCCTCGGTAGACGTATACAGGAAAATATCCTAGGCACTGTTGAATTGTCAAATTAATTTCATTCCGGAAGTAGACTAGTTATGCGTTACACCGGATATACAGTAGTATATTATTATAGTAGTCTCCGAGTATTTTGGAGTAGTTTCTCTTTCTTGCTTTCGGGTTAACGTCAGAAAAAATGCAAATACCGGAATATAAAAACAAAACAAAAACAAAACAAAAACAAAAACAAAAATTTTTCCAATTATGAAAATTTATTTCAATGTATTTTTTTCCCGATGAAGTGGAATATTTACCAAAAATAAGTAATAGCAATCGTATCGCTGTATTTTTCATGGTCATTAGGGGTCGAACTGTTCTTAATATTTCGAGTACTATTATATCATTACATATCATTTGGCAATATCTCGCTTTTGGCCTTAATAGGCCAGCGATACCAACAAAGGTCTTTGTCTTCGGGATACTTGACATTTAAGCGATAACGACTTTAGAGTCAGTTGACAGCATACATTTGTGACCCGATACCGTGTCCATTTTTGGCATTTCAATGTGATTACACTATAATATAATCTGCCAACCGGCCCGACATACTCGGTCATCGTCTTTATTTCGGGCATTACTGTAGCGAGGGCGAAAATCTTTAAGCAAACAAATCCTATAGTGTTCCGCCGTCGCAGACTGATATACAGAGTGCACTTCATTTTATACTTCAATTGGTAGCATCTTCTTGATTCTTGTAATACACCTAGCACGTGCAGTTAATGCTTTATTCATAAAATCTCTTATGAAATGAAAACTCATTTACGATTCTCTCTCTATATATATAATCTCCTCGTATCTATTACATACAATCTGAAATTTTCCAGTAATTCATAATCGCCAAGTTGCTGAGTTATAATAGACAGCGTGCAAAAGGTTGACGTAGCTTATGGCAACGTGTACTGAAATTACGTCATATCATTGTCATGTGATCTAGATTGCATCATTAACACATAGTCAGTTTTCATAACACAAAAAGAAAATATGGACAATCGGTTCTGACACAATAAAAATATATGCCTAAAAAGATTTTAATGGTGTATTGAACAGGTGCAAAATTCTCGAGCAAGTGCTTCAGCGACGCAGACTGTCCTGAACATGCAGAATGTTTGATCCGGGGCTGTGAAGGCAGTATATGTCTATGTAAACTTAATTACATCCCGACAGATGATTACTCCAAGTGTATCAGAGGTAGGTATCTTGATACATTTGAACCCAGTGCCGCGAAGGTCACCTCTTAATAACAAAAAACTGCATATAAAGGTCACCTCTTAATAACAAAAAAACTGTCTATAAAGGTCACGTCAACATAACAGAAAACTGTCTACAAAGGTCACCTCTACATAACAAAAACTGTCTATAAAGGTCACCTCTACATAACAAAAACTGTTTATAATGGTCACCTCTACATAACAAAAAACTGTCTATAAAGGTCACCTCTACAAATGTCACCTCTACAAAACAAAGAACTGTCTATAAAGGTCACCTCTACATAACAAAAACTGTCTATAATGGTCACCTCTACATAACAAAAACTGTCTATAAAGGTCACCTCTACATAACAAAAACTGTTTATAATGGTCACCTCTACATAACAAAAAACTGTCTATAAAGGTCACCTCTACAAATGTCACCTCTACAAAACAAAGAACTGTCTATAAAGGTCACCTCTACATAACAAAAACTGTCTATAACAATCACCTCTACATAACAAAAACTGTCTATAAAGGTCACCTCTACAAATGTTACCTCTACAAAACAAAGAACTGTCTATAAAGGTCACATCTACATAACAAAAACTGTCTATAACGGTCACCTCTACATAACAAAAACTGTCTATAAAGGTCACCTCTCCATAACAAAAAACTGTATTTCATGGTCACCTCTACATAACAAAAACTGTCTATAAAGATCACCTCTTCATAACAAATACTGTCTATAATGGTCACCTCTTCATAACAAAAACTGTCTACAAAGGTCACCTCTACATAACAAAAAACTGTATATAAAGATTACCTCTACATAACAAAAACTGTCTATAAAGATCACCTCTATATAACAATAAAACTGTATATAAAGATCACCTCTACATAACAAAAACCTGTATATAAAGATCACCTCTACATAACAAAAACCTGTATATAAAGATCACCTCTACATAACAAAAAACTGCCTATAAATGCCACCTCTACATAACAATAAAACTGTATATAAAGATCACCTCTACATAACAAAAAACCGTCTACAAAGGTCACCTCTACATAACAAAAAACTGTCTATAATGGTCACCTCTACATAACAAAAACTGTCTATAATGGTCACCTCTACATCACAAAAAGACTGTCTATAAAGGTCACCTCTACATCACAAAAACTGTCTATAAAGGTCACCTCTACATAACAAAATGTCTATAAAGGTCACCTCTACATAACAAACAAAAAATGTCTATAAAGGTCACATACATGTATATAGAGCAAAAACCTGGCTATATATGACATCTCTATATAACAAAAACTGTCTATATAGGACACATCTATATACCAAAATGCTGTCTATAAAGGTCACCTCTATACGGCAAGCACGTGTATATATATTTGATTTATTTCGCTTACGTGAAAAGTGAGCGCGTTACTTCTGCGCCACCCGACCACCCTAAAACCTGTCTATAAAGGCCATTTGTTTGGGCTCATTGTTATTCGAACCGCTATAAACGGATATTATACTTGAAGGGCATTGTGATGAGAAATGTTCTCGATTGTGTATGGGTATTTGCAAATTTCCTGCTCAAATTGAAGTGTTTATCTGAATGGAACTAAATTTTAAAATAAGATAATGTATTTCTGAAAACTTTGATACTTTAAGGTCACCAAGAACAGTGATATCAGTCTACATTTATCAAATTTCATCTTTCTGCTATCTTTCCGAGTTGAATTTACGTGGAAATCCTAGGATCCATGTCAACATTAAATTTTATAAACATGACTTTAAACTAAACTTGTCTCAAACAGATTTAAAACAGAAAACTAATCCACGATTAGTACTGTCGATTTATCAGTAGGTAGAGATTCTTCCTTGAGATTCACTACCAGAATTGAACAAATATGGTCACAGCCTCTTTAGCAAACAAACTGGTAGATAGCACCGGCATTCAACCACCTTGTGTCGATTTTACATTTCTCTCAACTCGATACAGGTGTAGACCGGCAGTAAATATTTACTGCGGGATTACACCGGAACTGGGACGACGCCGGGAAGAAACAATGTGTATTCTGTTCTTTATCAGACAAGGTGAAAGAGCGAAGAGGGAAATGGAATGTTGATTTATTTTGACTGATGACTATTTACGAAACATTTATAATTTTACAATTTCCGTTGTACGTTCGGATCCAGATCTGAGATACACAAATGTTTGTGATATTCGATTGTGCCGGACAATACTTAGCTTGTTTATTTATTTAGTGATTTTTAGTGATTTTTTAATTTTGTTTATTTATATTATTTGCTTATTAAACATAAAAATCAGTCAGAAATCAATAAAAAAATATTCAGGCTATAATTAAAAGCAATAACTGATAAAAACGAAAATCCGTTTTGTTTCATTTTCGATCTGCACATTTCGTTTTTTTTTTCTAATCTATTTCGTCTTTTAGTCAAACCTTTCTAGTCTACCATTAAAACAATGTAAGAAAATCGACAACCGTAAGTCCCTACCGCGCAAAATACAAAATAATTGCTGTTTTGAAGTTGAAAAGGTAAACTGTGTGTTAAATAAAAATTAGTGACCACGGTAAGTTTTATTAAATGAATAATATTTTCTGTTGATGATTATCCATTCAGTTGCGGAAATAGGTGAAAAATGCGATGAAACAACCCGATGCCGTGGGATAAGGAGTCGCTGTGCCGCCAATGGAATCTGTCAGTGCCAGAGTGGATACACACCTACACAACGAGACCCCTCTGACCCATTGGGGAATCAGACATTGTGTAAAAAGGCGTTAACGGACTGGTCCTACGCCCTCCTTGGGGAGAAATGTAGTCCACCCACGATCGAGTGCGAGGAGACGGACACGCACTGTATCAAGGACATGTGTATCTGTAAGGAAAACTTCCGCGAAGCCACCAAACAGGAACAAAACGCATATCCTTTTAATTTCTTTCAGTGCGTCAAGAACAATTTTAGATTGAGTAAGTCAATTTCTAATCTTATTGTTTGTTTGGAAACATCTATTCAGCGTAAACTTGAATCATTATATTTCGTGTAATGTGCATGGCGTGATTTTTTTATTGTTTAACATCCTATCAACAACTATGGTAATTTATGAACCAATCTATTTAAAATCTAGATGGTCATTCTCACTACGTTACATGAACATCTAACGACATCGCATCATGAAGGGGTCACGTCAGGATGGCCTTTTGGATTAACCAATCAAATTACTACTTACATAATGTGGGACGTGAATTTCGTATATGCGAAATAGTATGACAACAGTGCAAAGCTTGCCTAATATGTCAATCTGTTTCAAGTCATTTCGTCCAACTAAGCATATAGCTATATATATGCTGTACCGAAATGGTTAGCTTCAGATGCATTTTGTGACGAAATTGACAATTCGCCCTGACAGTGAAATATTAAGATAACAAAGGTCACCAGAACATGACCCCTTATGCGATGTGGTTAGATGTTCATGAAACGTAGTGAGAATGATCATCTAGATTTTAATAAGATTGTTTATGAATGATCTTGTGCTACTTCACTGAAGCATACTACTGAAAACACGCAGCAGGACACCCCACCAGGTCACATCATACTGACGACGGGCGCACCAGTCTGGCATGATTCTTAAGCAAAGATAGTAGCACGTGCTCGAAACATTTTTTTTGTTATTGTGCTAAATCATTCATTGTCAAATTGATCGAAATGTCTGATAAGAGCAACACTCTTATATTTTTTCTTCAGTTTAAGCCGACTTATATTTCCCTACATTTTCTTACATAGATTTCTCACTTTTGTCCCAATAACACAAGTCTGATTAGTACGAAACTGTTGCGTGATGCAGTTTTATATCACATTCAGTACTTTATGGTGTATATATATTGTATACATGTTTGTCTTTTTCGCAATCATTATATGACACGATTGTTACCGTATAAGGCTACCCACACTGATATGGGTCAGATAAGAAGTTAATCGTGTCAAATATTTAATCCTCTAGATATCATCGTCAAATATATATTATCGATTCTAAAATGAGGGTTCTGCTTCAAAAATAATGTTACGGACGACCGACAGTGCACACCACAAACACTCTACAATTCATTCGAATGTAAAAGTATATGTACACTATTTTTGTATCTTAGCTTGACATGTGATACAATTTTACATGTTCGTCATTATTATTTTTTTGTAGATGTGTCTGTATCACAGAGCGAATGCAGTCTATATCCAGGTAATTATCATATTCATTGTTCTATAAATAAGTCGCTCATTGTCCAGGCTTTAATATCCTAAACTGTTCTTTAATACATCTCAATCATTATATCAAGCAGAGACTACGATCAAAATTCAAAATTAGGATTTCTAAAATGTACCATTCCCAATACTCCGTCTTCTCACCGTTTATTAATTAGATAACGGTTTTATTTCGCTCCTCACTTATCCCAAGTTAAAATGTTTATTAACTGTGAGAAACGTTCCGTTCTGAAATCTGTACAATACTTTAATTTTCTTTTTCATAGAGCGTAGATTTTCTGGCTATGACACATATTAAACTTTTATCTTAGATGAGCTTTATTATAAGGTTATGAAAAGACATATCATTTTATTATCCATATCCAGAAATGTAATAGATACATATATGAATAAGTTTGTCGCTTTTCATTTGCTGATAATTTGCTTTCTTCCCCTAGATTTTGCTATAAACAATTGTGAACTTTATATAACCTTATCTAATGTATAACATTAACAGGTAAATTTTTCCATCGTAGACACTACTATATGACCTTGATATTTGGGAATGCCGATAAAAGGTGTATCTGTAGTGTTGTGTATTTTAACACATAAAAAAGGATTATTCTTGTTATTTTTCCCAAGCTCCTGCCCATCCTACGGTGAATACACAGGTATTGGCAACGACGACCACATCGCCATTATCAACCATCAACGGCTTAACTTCCGGATTGTTGATAGCGTCACAAACGGCCACGGCGTCCATTTTTACTCCATCCACATCAGCTTTAAAGCAAACTATGTCATCAGAGTCATTTGTAAGTTTGACAAACATGTCATCCTCATTATCGGCTCCATTCAATACGGAAGCTACCTTATCAAGCGTTATGCCGACCTCGTCGAGTTTAACCTCGCCAACGACAGGTGAATTTCACACCGATGTTACGACATCAACTACAGGTGGAATTGATTTGTTTGCAAGTACGCAAGGGACAACCACATCACGCACACTAGATCTTTCGCCAAGTTTGGAAATTTCTTTATCACACACATCGTTGTTTACACCAAGTTTAAACAGTAAACAGATACTATCATCGCCGGTGGTAGCCGCAACGCCGATCCGGATCACACTATCTTCGTCAATAGTTGCAGTCCAAACTTCAATTGCTATTAAAACGAGTAATTTACAAACAGTCTCGTCGCGGACATCTGCTCATCCGCTGGACACCTCATTATGGGCATCAGCGTATCCTCTTGGTTCCTCGGGACTAGTGACATCTCTAGAAAATACTACTCCTCTAAAATCATCAGAATATATTCACGTATCGACGGAGATCCAGCAGAGTACTGCAGCTGTCACTGGTATCCATAGTAACACAGTGGCAAACGTTGCTACGAACACGCCTACCAGTGTGATAATGAGCCAATCGAACCAAGTGATGACATCGTCTGTTAGTTTGCATCCTACACCTTCTTCCAACCATAATCTGTCTTCTAAAGCGCCCTCTACACCGGGGACAACTGTTATTTCTACGACCCCAATTGTCGGTATGTAAGGTTCTAACTGTATTCTTTCAGAAAATATCTGTAAACATACATTTATCTATCTGACTGCTGAGTTGCATAATTCAATTATATCATGAGTTTGAAACAATGTTCTATTTTGTGATTTCATCAATTTAGGGTTCATTGGCCAAAGATGTCTGAAGGGTCACGTGTGTCCTTCACATTCCATTTGTGAGCTTGACCTCTGTGGTGTAAACAGATGTCGCTGTTTACCGGGTTTTATTGTCCACAATGGTGGGATAGAGTGCATACCACGTGAGTAAACATTGTCACGTGATCATCATTGCCTAAGTGAAAACAACTAAGAATAATATTGTGAGAAGAAATCCAATAATTAATGATATTTTGTGAAAAGAAATTGCATGAATATCGTGTGAGTAGAAATAATATAATAATAAGTTATATATCACGTGATTACAGAAGTTTAACGAGCAAAGCAAAAGAACAAAAGATTCGTGTAGTTTACCTAAAAATCAAATATAGTGTCTTGTAGGGTCACATGACTACGTATTGTAATGCCTCTAGTTGGTTTTAAGTTAATATAAATACTTCCGTAATGTTTTCTCTTAACCTTAAACATTCATTTTCAGTTTCTGCACTTGGGTCCGTTTGCGTATCAGATGCACAGTGTATTGGACCAAACACAAAATGCCATAACAACGCATGTACTTGTCAATCCAACTATATCCTAAACAACGACAAAACGCGCTGTAAACGAGATACTGAGTGGTTTGTGGCCTTCCCACTACTTCATGGGAAATGTAGGAACTTCTTTGCGGATTGTTATAATGACTTTGAACAAGAGTGCTCCACCGGAAGATGCAAATGTAAACTTGGTTTAAGGGAAGCTTCCCTGAATGACATTTACGATAAACATAAAAGCTACTCACAGTGCCGAAACTCCACACTTCCAACAGGTAACAATACTAGACCATCAGTATACATTTTCTTTTCAATCTTGAATGAGTTATTTTTACTGTATAGGCATGTAATTATATTTAAATCAGGCATGTATTTTAATTACTAACGTAATTTATTTACATAAACTTTGAATTCAATGAGACGATATTGAACTGATATGAATGAAGACCATGGATTTGTATTATTGAATTGAGTTATTGAATTCATGGCATTCATGCATTCAAATTGTTATTATCTTATAACATGGATAAGTTTGTCTTCATTTGTCAAATGTCACGTGACAGTTATTGAAAAGAGACCTAGGATGGTTGATCATGTCACTGAGAGGTGTAACAGAATGGATTGAGCTGTTATTATTATTTATTGAACATTTGGCAGTGGTCTCGTGTTCGTTCTAGTTGCTTTCAACATCGTTCACCTTTCGAAGTCGGTCCAAAATAGACATCTATATTATACTTTACATGAATAAGGAAATAGAGAAATTGTATTTACACTGTCTTGACTGATTAATTTCTGGTGTATTAACACTTGGGGGACGTATCCAAGTTCAGTATTTCTATGTTTCGCCAAACGTCAACGTCAACGTAACGAACTCTTTGTTTGAAGCCTGTTTTACATGATTGTATTAGTCTTGTTGATGACTTTCGTCATTAGTCCCCTAAAGTTGAAACGTGGACGAGTATTGTACCTACATTTCATCAGCATTCTAGCGGTTTCATTCCTTTGGTGATTTTAATCAAATTTCACAAAATGGTAAAGGGCAATAATATCTGGGACTAGTTTTAGTTTAATGGATTTTTGGGTCAAGGTCGCTATTACCATTTTTAGTGGGGCCGTCATTAGTCCCCTAAAGTTGAAACGTGGACGAGTATTGTACCTACATTTCATCAGCATTCTAGCGGTTTCATTCCTTTGGTGATTTTAATCAAATTTCACAAAATGGTAAAGGGCAATAATATCTGGGACTAGTTTTAGTTTAATGGATTTTTGGGTCAAGGTCGCTATTACCATTTTTAGTGGGGCCGGTGAGGGACATGCATTGCTTTAGTTATACCCAGTACGCTTGTTAATTCATGACATCATCAATAAAAACGTTTTAAAGATTACCAACGGTATTGATATATCTCTAATTAACACTGACAAATTAAGCAAAATAATGCCAGCGTCTTAACAATGATAAATTGTACGGCCGAAAATTATCTATACATTCAAAATATAGAGACAGGGTACAATAGAATGTTTGCAATTAATTATTTATTTATTTGCAATTAATTAGATGTAAAAGGTAAAATGAAAAGCTCTATATTTTTGGGGTTGTAATAGCGTGAAGTATGCAACTTTTCGTATTTTATAAAACTTTGATATGCCTAGCTTCCGTTCTTGATTCTACTTTTGACTTCAAACGTCACTGACGAGAAATACTGTGTCTAGCTCCTAAAGAATCTATTTACGTCACTTTTTTCATCTTTTGTGTGACCCTTTTAGAATTTTCTACAAATTGACATATCAAACGTAAATAAGGTTTAGAATATGTTTTTTGTTTAGTTAATTTATTAGCCAAACATTATAACTAATCAATAACACTCTTTATAGACTTCCGGTCCCAGGCTAGTTGTGACGGGGACTTGATACAAGAAGAACCGGACCCTACGTCAGAGGAAGCAGAACGTAGTAAGTAACTTTTTCTATGAGTTCGGATTGTTAACCATTGTTTCCTCAGATGTCGTATATGGCTATATTACCAGTTTCCTGAAGGATAATATATTAACAAAATTAAGTTTGATAAACTAGTTCGACCTATATAGTTATAACCCCGAACGTTTTTATATTATTTCACCATAATATAGCCCAATCTTTGCATTTGCTGTGATACTCTATTAAGCTTATATCACTTAATCTGGGTGATTTGTGTAGTTACTAAGATCATTTAACTAATATGGGAGATTCACTACTATGACAATCTTACAAAAATTATTTTCCACTAATGTCCAAAATAAGAAACACAGAGATAATTATTACATGCTTTCACATATGCAAATGTTAACTTCAACGGTGAAGAGTCAAAGCTAGGGGAGTTAATTCACAGGTGCTAAAACGGATATTTGCACGTTTAACGAATCCGTCAATAATGATAAAGATAGTTTAATTCTCAATCGTGGAACAAGCGAAACTCTTAAAAATTGGGCTTTGTATGAGTAATATCAGATCTTGATCAATTGGTTTTACTTTTTAGAAATCAAAGTCATGAAGGGAGCCATCATTGGCGGTATCTGTGGTTTTGTGTTCCTTCTAGCGTCAGCAGTAACGATCATACTGTTGGTACGGCACAAACGAAGGTGAGTTCTTAACACCAATAATTCATCCATACTATAAGATATTGGTCAAGAGGCGAGCTACGTTATAAAGTTCATTTGTTTTGGAGTTTAACAGTGTTCATGCATGCGTTTGTAGTGTTATCACACTGAAATCCCACACCTGGTCACGGTAGCATGGAACCCTTTTACATTCTGCATTACCATGTTGTATTTAAGATTAGCTTCATATATATGCGTGGACACAGTAACATGTCGCCCCTCTCTACTGAATATTGGGAATTCTTAATCTCAATTTGACGTCGCTATTCCATGATTTTGATAATATTTATGATATTTAGGAGATTGATATTTTATTCAAACTTTTCTTGCAGAACGAAAATTCGCCATATAAGGACAGACACGACATCTCTGAACTCCTTTGATCGAAGGTCAAGCGGGAAGTATTCATTCCGACTACCTCGGCCTTTTGCATTTGATCTTGGCAAGGACAAGGAGTGGGAGGCTGAGCATCTCTCGGTCCATAACTCAGAGTTTGAACCAACGACAGACAACGATACGGTTCTTACGTTAAAGGACACTGATGGCCCATCGATGAATGGGACTTTTTCAAACCCCATAGATGTATCTGACAGTCCTATACAGGGAACAAGATGACACTAATATCAGTGTATGTTCATATTTCTTAAAGACTTTGTTTCAAAGACATTCGCTTTTTCCAAGCATTTATTTTTTATTTTTTATTTTTTTTCCGGAAAGAAGGTTTATCCTGTCTCCTACGTTTGGATTCTCGACGTTAACACCTGCAGAAAGTTATGTTCATGCGGATTGAGTTTGCATATAATTCGTCCTTTCTGTATCAATGAATACTGACTATTATACTTGCTATTATATGTTTCATTTCAAACAATTCATGAAGTGAATTTGTACTTTTATCGTTAGTTTTATGGTTAGTTATGTCCACAAACAATTCTTTTAGCCCATCATGAATCTACGACAAACAAAACTTAACAAATAGACAAATCATTTAAATGTTTGATATGTTATTCTTTGTTTCTTTAGAAAGTTACACCTTTATGTATTAAAAGGCAGGGTGACAACCCAGTATAAGGTACAGAACACAGTAATGAAATGATTACAACAACATTAAAAATCTCGAGGAGACACCATAATGATGTAAATAGAGTCACCACGTGACATCGAGTATCCAATGGGACGAGTTTATTCTGCGGTATATATAAATATATGTATATACACCTGATAAATTGAGAATGTGTGACAATGGAGGAAGTATTTTTAGCGTACCAAACGTGTTTCAATATATATTTTGTATAAGCTACTGTAATTTGTAATATAACATATTTTTATTTATATATTTGAACATATTATGAATGTATTTACTACCTTTATGATCTATGAACTTTTATAAGGATATATAAATGAAAATTTATTCCAGAAATTAAATTCTTTGATAATAACTAAGTAGATAAGTAGATAAGAAAAAATTATCTTACAAATGATCAAACATACAAAACTAAAGGCAATACTTATATGTTTTTATAATTCCTCATTTATACATTTAATATGATTTAAGACCTAATACGTGCTATCATAAGGGGAAAAGACAAACGCAGATATACTCTGATTATGTATTTTATTAATGAAAAACATAATATCATTATCAGAAGACAACATAGCTAGCCAAGTGGGTTGAAATTCGGAATTATCTTTTTAGTTCAAAGGTCACTGTCAAGTTCAATAGGTCCGCAAATGTATTGCCAATGCAAATATCTTGTCAAAAGTTTTTTATGCAAGTAGGTCAAAGGTTATGGTCAAGGTCAAGGTTAGCAGGTACAAATGGAAAGGTCTTGTCACAAGGAATACACGTGTCAAATAAATTGTATCCTCAACACACAACACTGTTTTATAAAAAACTTTATCCTAGCTGTCTATAGACGCCGGCAAAGGGGGTATAGCAATTGTTCCCTATGGAATTCGTCCCGGCGAGCTAAAATGATCACTTGCATTAGCAATAGATGATCCATATACATGTATGTATGTCTTTGCATATATAAATATTTATAAATAATATACATTTCGTCATCATGTCAAGTTTAAATATAAAAGCTACAACATATATTGCAAAATCACTATTAATCAAAGTATGAAACTTAAAGAACAATCAGAGAGTCACCTTACAAAAAAAACACATTGTAACGATAAAACCCATACCAATATATATTATCTATTTTATCACTGAGTATTTAAAAATATATATAAATAGACATTTAATTTCGGAATTACCATCGTTCATATTTAACTTGATTTACGATAAAGCTAAATACATCGCTTTATGGTATATAATATGTATTTACTAAGTATACTACTAGCGTGTAAACTACTACAATGTTGAAACCTGCCTGTGTATATCATTTATCACATGCATACTTGTACATAGTAATTTAGAGGATCTTTTAGCAGTTTCCATTAGCTGGCTTAATATTTATGTAAGAGTTAAATACTTTTTATTTTATTTTATTATTCTTTTTTTATTTTACCAAAAATCATTTTATCTAGTAAGGTTAAATAAAAACTCTAAATCTTAAAATCAAATTGATTATCTTGTAAGATTCTGTTTATCACTAAGATAATTTCCAAACAATCGTGAAATCTGCATTTCATTGCATATATAATAGGAAAAGGTTATGAAAAATACCCTGCCCGCGCTGTGGCTCGAACTAGCGACCTCTCACTCTCAAGGCAAACAATGTACCTCTTGGCTAAAGGGAAATCCCCGCTAGTCTGAGCTAGTCAGGCCAACGTATACTCTCTACTTTTAAACATTTAAATTTTATGGCGATATTTTCACTCCACATTACTGCCTTTTATTTATTTCTCTTTTTCATTGATCTTCAATCAATCACAGCAGGTGACATGCGTGTTTACACAAATAAAACGGTAGTTTGTCAATTAACCTTATTTATATCCTCTACTAAATCAGCATATACATATAGGTATCTACGGTATTCATACCCTTCAAGACAACAGATGTATTTTCATTATTATTTGTTGATTTGACAATAAAGTGCTGGATTTTAATTGTTCATGCCGACTCAAGTGTTTAATTCACATTGTTTACAGCTTCAAATGTTGTGATTAGAGTAAAATAATATTTGAAATGTATTGACTGAGAGCTTAATAATTAATGTATATAACTTTTAACATCAAAGATAGATCAGTGTCATGTTGCTATCACTCTATTGAGCGGTAATTTTATTAACGTTATAACATCAAAAAGTATTAGAAGTTGATATTGATCATCGTATATAAAACATTTAAAAATATAAAGATAATAGAATTATAACTCATTATCAAAAACTATCGAATGCGTGCAGAAATCAACAAAATATAGATTTACATGTACATACAGTTCCAGATGAGTGCGCTTCACTAGATTCATAGAAGATTCGCGTTTCAATTTGCGGGAGACTTATAGCTATTCTCTCAAAACTAATCAAAGCATTATTTGGATGGCGTGCGGGCCAGCATATGTTGTTCAGTAAGAGGAAACTTCGCCTCAAATGACAAAATGTGTGTGTGCGCATGCGCGTACGTGTGAGTGTGTTTGTGAGAGAGAAAACTTTTAATATCGACCAATTATAAATGCGCATTCAATCTCTTTCGAAATACGCCGAAAACAAAAACAAATAGAAATAAATATGTATTATTGATTGCTATTAATTTCTATAATATACAATATAAAGAACTGATTTTGTAGGTGATATAACTGTTTTTTGTTGTTGTTGTTTTTTTTACTTAACTATTTCTGCACTTTTTCTTCGGAAACTAATGAAAAATTAAAATCTTTAGTTATAAATATAAAGAACCACAAGATATGGAAAAGTCATTTCAATTTCGACTATACTATTATGGGAACTATACAGAAACATAAAAATGCGCTATATCACTCACTGTAAACTAGAATTGTGTGTCATAGTCACAACTTACTCTTCTACCCACGCCCTTCGACGGATCATTGACGTTGTTTGAGTTTATAGTTGACCTTCTGTCATTGCCCGACTGCCTCACAGATGCATGACTCCCATGCACGGAGGCTTTTCTTTTTCCTACTTCAGCTCCATCCCCCACTTCCGGTTTGAATGGTTGAACGACTCCTTTGGCCAATAAAGGACCATTCTCGTGAAGTAGACAAGCCGGCCAGACTACGTAATCCACCTTGCTCCCAGACTGTGTGTACTGTAAGTACAAGTCAGTCTGGATCGGTGAATCTTTCGCCGGTTTTGGCGCCAATGTTAGAGGCGGAGTTTGGACACTCATGAACCAAGTGATCTTTGCACATTCTTTATAAAAGTCGATCATCGCTTTCTGCTTCACAGCAGTCTCTTTATTTCTCATCCGGTTCTCTATGAAGCACTGTCATGTAAAAAGAATAAACAACTTATAACAAAATTTCATTCTGCGAAATCTGCAAATTGACAAAAGAACAGGTAAAAAGGACCTAGGTACAAATATACTGTAAACGTGATTATTTTCACGGGGGTTAATTTCGCGATATCAATATGTAAACTATACGCATGGCGGTAATTTTCGCGATCGATCCACTTTCGCTTGTAGTTCAAGATTACGCAAATTTATATCAAAATAATACGCGTGGAGGAAATTTTCGCGAACAAAAGGAGTCCGCGTAAATAGCGTAAATTTTCCCCCTCGCGTAGGTTAATAATTTATTGCTTCAGTAGCGGACGTATATAGAGGTATAATTTAGAATTTAGTCATTGCTGAAAAATTTATATATATTGTTAAAATGAAACTACTATGCATATGTTTAAAAAGTTACATTTTGTATTTCCTCAACTAGGGCCTGAGCTGATGCTTTCCTCAGCTGTTTCAGTAGGTCGGCACATTCCTCAGACAGGATTGCGGATGCAACCTGTTTCTGAAATGTATCGATAGCATAAAGTGAGGAAACTTATACAAATTCAATTCGTTGAAGTTGAAAATTATCAATAATGCATTTTATTGATATTTAAACACAATGTATATTACAGTTGGTCGTAATCCCGCTGGATGTTATCAAATACGCAAGGAATCTTTAAAATCCAATGACCATTGAACACTAAGTAAGCAGTGATCAGCAGGCTAGTATAACTACGGACTTACCTGATTAATAACATTGTTTTGTGTATAATATAAATATGATTTTTATGTTCATCTACCTGATCTGCATGTTGCTGCACTGAACCGTACTGGTATCTGTGTTCAGATTTCATGTCTCTTTCAGAAATAGTTTTTGCTTTATTGATGTGCCTGACAGCATCTGGCTTCTCTTCTTTGTGGGATACTAAGGCCCGAGTGCTGGCTTCCAAATGTTCAAGTCGCCTTCTTGATATATCAGCCGTGAATTCAAAACTGTCCTGATAAAAAATTAAGATGGCATAAAATCATGTATGTTAAGGTTTATATGTGGCGTAAGCAATGACAAAGAAATTTGTCTTGACAAAGCTAGAACAAACGTGGCAATGGTCTGTACCAAAGAGACACAAAGGACTGCACCAAAGACAGATAAAAGTCGGTACCAAAGACAAACACAAAGGTCGGTACCAAAGACACACAAAGGTCTGTATCAAAGACATACAAAGTTCTGTACAAAAGACATACAAAGGTCTGTACCAAAGACACACAAAGGTCTGTATCAAAGACACACAAAGGTCTGTATCAAAGACACACAAAGGTCTGTACCCTGTAACAAAGGCATACATAATCCTATACCAAAGACACACAAAGGTCTGTACCAAAGACATACATAATATTATGGATATTTATGGATATACTGATGGTATGATTTTCGGGATGTACAGACGATCTATGGTTCTCTGTATATAGGGGTGGTATAATATTCTCGATATACAGGTGGTATGGTATCCTCGATATACAGGTAGTATTAGTCTTAATATACAGGTTTTATGTTTTTTCATGATATACATGTGATAAAATATTCTAGATAAACTGTTGATATGATGTTGGAATTCAGAAATTAACCAATGATAAGACACGAGTATACCTCAACAGCCGTAATCAGGAATTGTATAGCCACAATATCTTGATATCCCTGATCCTTCAGCTCTATAAATGCTTCTGTCCACTCATTGTCATACAACTCTTTGAATCCCTCGGCTATTTTGGTCGGTCTGATCTCGCTGCTCAAATCGGCGATGGCTGGGTTGTTGTCACGCAGTCTTTGGCCAGCTACTGCACTTAGCCTGGAAAAGATCATTTTTTACAAGTATTCTGCATTTCACGTAAAGAAAACAAATCAATTTCGATAAAACGAGGATAAAAAAGAGAATACCGACATAACAACAAATCCGTAATTGTAAATCAAAGTGAATTAAACGAGGACAAGAAACAGTAGAGAATACCGACATAATAACGAAACCTTAATTGTAACTCAAAATTGATGACATGAGGGCACGAAACAACAGAGAATACCGTAATAACGAAACCGTAATTTTTTAAGTTCTTATGGAGATATTTGAAAAAAAAATTACAAGGATAATATGACCAGGTGTTACGGGAGAGTAAGCGTCTTCTGTTTCATCGATGAAACCCGCCATACAAATGTTACATCCAGGTGTTCCACGCTACCCAATGTGTGAAAAATCTGTATATCTTTCACACTTTCGCGTTCTAAAAATGATATCTTTGGTGGGGCAATGAAACCGCTACAGCTTTAGGTAGTTCATTAAGCATCGAACTCGTTTGAATTCACATCGTACAAAGACAGATTTATATATATATATTTCAATACGTATAGGAAAAAATAAATAAAAAGCTGAATGTCTAAGTTGCAGTTTGATAAAGAGCAAATAAATGACTGTCTATAAAAAAAATTAATTTAAAAAGACAAATTATTTGATCTGAACCGTACGAATTCATATTAAATTATGATACGATGTTACTCACTCACGAGAAATTAAAAGAAATTATTCCATCAATAGCATATACATGTTTAGGTAGTTAATAAGAGCTTTATTTCGTGTCAACAAAATAATATCAGAAGTAATTTTCTGAATAATTTATGTGTGTTCACTTCATTACAGTGCCGGTTCACATGAATTCCAAATAAACGGTAGCGAAGTTTCTTTGTTTGAAGACTTATGTATCTTGTTTTCGAAATTGCGCTCTTTATTTTTTAAAAAGAAATAATGAAACAATATTGTATAGTAGAACAAACCTGTTCAAGAGCTCATTTTTTTCTCTTGACTTTGTCTCGATCTCTCTCTTTTGTTCGTCCATTACATTCTTTAATCTGATAATTTCTGCGTTAAGTTGTTCTTCGGCTTGTTTTGTATCCCTAACTTCTGCCACCATCGAATTATACTTCATTTGTAAGTCTAAAAGCTCTTTCTGCAGCTTTTCATTGCTTTCTTCTGGATTGTTATTTCTTCCCTCTGGTGTAGTTGATGGCGATGTTGCAGATACATTCATGGACTGTTGTGGGGAATGCATATGTTGCTGTGGCGACTGTGGTGACTGTGATGGCTGTGGCTGTTCTGGTGGCTGTATCTGGTGGCTGTAATTGTGGTTGCTGTGGTGGCTGTAAGTGCTGGCTGCTGTGGTGGTTGTGGTGCTGGCTGCTTTGATGGTTGCTGCCCGTTGTTTCTATGGTGATTCTGAGGGTCTATTTGCTGTGGCATCGGTAGCTTTGTTGAGGCACCCATTGCCAAAAGTTTTTCCTGAAATTTCAAAATCAGACGCAACACATGTCGATAATATATATATACGTATTGTATATACCTTTTTCAACTTGTAGTGACAAAGCATTGTCGCGCAAAAAATACAAACTACATTCAAAAAATAATTATTTTAAGGTTGAAACGTTTCATCGTGCAACATAAAAACATGGTATATTAGAGTAATTTCTGAACATTTAATTTGGTGACTCTCAGTACTTGAACGTCAGTTAGTTAGTTTATAGCCTACATGACTCTATTACTAGGTTTCGTCTCACCGACTATAGCCAGTGTTCTATCGGCATTCAACATTTATCATATACATGTATATTTATATCGAAGAAAAAAGTCAATAATAACGACATACATGCCAAAACTGTAGACGAGTTCTGATCACATTTAATAATTGTTCCAAGTCATTGGTTTGTTTTTGTTTGTCAGGTGTTTTTTCAATCATCTTTTTTATTTGTTTCTGCCAATCCTTTATTGCCTTTTCCACATCTGCTGATAAGGTCTTAGAAGATTCTTTCTGGGAGTCTCTATGAACTTCACGTGATGTATAACCAAACGTTTTCTGAAAAGAAAAAAAAAAGACAAAAAACAAAATAAACTAGAAATATAATACGGCAAATAATATGTTTATCCATATTGCCATGTCTTAATCATTGTATTGCTCACGATCATATTTGTTTGCAATAATAATAATAAGATAAACACACAATTTTTGGGGAAACATTCTTGATCCCAGATAATGTTAAAAGTGGTCATCTTCTCTGTACAGACATATAACATCGTCTGCTAACGCCCTAAAGTGAGTATACAGTATATCTGTTGATAAATTGTTCAAAAGACGAGAATAGATTGTGAACACATTTCGATTATATTCATAACAAACAGATGGGAATGAAGTAACGGTATCTATAACACAAGTTACATTAATGTGGCTATAGTAGCAGCTTGACTTTATGATAACAAAAAAGAAGACTTCATGCGGTTTAGTAAAGTTGCACTATAAAAAGTATTAGAACGTTTGTTTTAATGAAGGATTGTTAAGACCCCAAGACGTATTAATCGTAAATATTTGTTTCGATTACAGTAAAAGTACATATCTTTCGAGTTGGTCACATTTTAGTGATAACGTAATGCCCCTTCTATCAATATCACCAGAGAACTTTTCTGGATGCCTCTTCTCTACCTATACATGTAGCTGCTTAGCTCGAGTTTCTTCTTGCCCTGACACCATGTCTGGTGTAGGACATGGTGTCCAGAGGAAACTCGGGCTAATAGGTGTTATACCAATGCAAAACAGAAGTAGGTTTTTTTCTTCTTTTTTCCATACTGATTTATTTTCGGGATCATCCTGTGTAACCATCTTCATATGACATTACTGTTTCAGATGTTGAGATTAGATACAATTCTACAACAAATGATTTTTGTTATTGTTATTACAATTATTTTACAACAATTGCAAGACAACCTATATCATCAACTTATATCAATCGATCTTGTTTACCCGGATGGAATCGCGCGAGGGTCTTACTTTGGGGAAGAAAACGGCCCCTAGGTGAATGACACGAGTATTACCACTGTGTCACCCGACCACACCAGAGGAACTGGCATTAATGAATTAACAGAAATACCTGGAGTTCTGTGACTTGGTCTATCATTCCAGACAGCATATCAAACAGACGTTGTGCCTTCTCCTCTTCCTTAATCTTTTTTATTTTTGTTAGGAGATCCTTAATCTCATTTTCCCAGGTATCGATCAGTGGTTTTACACGATCTTTTATTAAAGTTATAATTGACTGATGTGTAGCAATAATAGTCTGGCTCATTATTCCACTAGAGGCCATCGTTGTTTTCTGTACCGTGGGTATCCTTGCTTGCTGTTCCTGTATAGTGGGTATCCTTGATTGTTGTTTTCTGTACAGTGGGTATCCTTGCTTGCTGTAGGTATCCTTGATTGATACTTCTCTGCTGTGGGTGTTCTTATTTTATTGATATGAATTAGGTTTATGTGTCATTGCTCTTAGAGATTTCGATTTATAAATTTTTTTTTTTTTTATTCTTTTGATGGTGGTTGTGTCACCGATCATCAACGACGTCACCGATTTAACTACAATCAAAATCAAAATTAAAATATTAAACATTAATCCCATTTAAAAACATATTCTATACTGTGTATATAGTACATCTTATTGCAAACATAACATAACCAGTCTGGGAAGTTTTAGGTTTTTTTCAGCCACGTTTGTAGATAACGTTATATGTGTATATCATATACTATGTAAGTAGACCGGAGTTGTCGTTCTTGACAAAATACCAGGATATTCATTTCGATTTTGCAAGCTGCAACGTAAACCTACTTGCACAATGCAGAAACTCTGTGGTGATATGACTCAGAAAATTTACAATCTAATAATATTAAATTACCAATGTAATACTTTATATATGCATATGACATTCGTGAACCACAAAGTATTTTGTACTTTCGATTTTGATTTATACTCGATACTTCTACTGAAAGCGCGCTTTTAATTTTTTAGTAAACATAGTATCTGTTATTTGACCGGGAGAGCCGTCTGACAAGCTAAACAATACACTTCTGACAAAAATGATTTGATTGAAAACAAACAAAACATACATACTAAGAAGGCACCCTCTTTCCTATCTGAATATTTCCTTCCGCCCACTGTTCCGCCTCAATAATTTCTCGTACGGAGCAGCTACTTACTTACTTCTGTTAGGTAAGACATCTATACAAAGAGCTTCCTTGTAATGCTTGTCTAAATATATCAAATGTCAAGGTATCGTTGTTTCTGAGTATAGGTGAGTGTCGGCAAACTCCTATCAGCTCATATCTAGACTTATGGCAAAGTGTATAATGATTACGAAATGATTAGATATGCTCTTGTAGATAAACATGCAATATATGTGTTATATTGGTGTCTAGTGAAGGAATCTTGGAGA
Organism: Pecten maximus; assembly: GCF_902652985.1. NCBI lineage: Eukaryota > Metazoa > Mollusca > Bivalvia > Pectinida > Pectinidae > Pecten > Pecten maximus. The sequence continues at coordinate 34,067,124 of NC_047020.1, forward strand.
TATGACACATGGTTTAAGGAAAATAAACATTTTTTTATCAGCTTATCTGGTGGATATCTTACTTGGAAGTTGATTAACACGTTTTACTAGGTAAAATACCTTCAGAGAATTTAATGTTCAACCACTCAGAAAACTTACAGGTGGTGAATACATATTTAAGTGTATTTTTGATTACTTTTTGAAATAAGTAAACCAGTTAGCATACTTGATCGGCGATAAATAATAAAATCAGTCAACATGTTTGACTGATTGTAAACACTTTAGCTAGTTAACATATTTGACTGACAGATAAAATTTAACCAATCAACATGTTTATTTATGTGTTACCAATTAACTATTAAGCATATTCGACGGGTAATTTACACTTTAACCATTTAACATACTTGACTGATAATTAATACTTTAACCTGTTAACTTTCTTGACTGGTCGTTAATACTTTAACTACTTAACATACTTGTCTATTTTTAATGAATTAACTATTAAACATACTAAACTGACTGGTTATTAATACTTTAACCAGTTAACATGTGTTACTTGTTATCAATACTTTAACCAGTTAACATGTTATACTGGTAATTAATATTTTAACCAATTAACATACTTGACTGGTTATTGACACTTCAACTACTTAACATATTATGCTGGTTATTTAACACTTAAAACAGTTAACATGTGTTAATTGTTATCAATATTTTAACCAGTTAACATGTCTTACTTGTTAACAATACTTTAACCAGTTAACATGTTATATCGGTTACTAATAATATAACCATTTAACATACTTAACATGTGGTTACATATATCTTATTTAACGCATTCACATACTCTATAGGTTGTTAATACGCATAACTATTTATCACACTTTACATGTTATTACACCTTACATGTTTTACCGGATGACATACTTGACAGGTGGATCTAACGTTAACTTTTTATTACACTTGACCGGTGGCTAACACGAAACAGTCCTTTTTTAAACATAAGGGATACAGGATGGACTAGTAACGTACCATAATTCAATACACATTTACGTAAAGTCATCTTTGATTTCTAATATATTTTAAAATGCATTAAGCTAGTTTATGTATCTATGCTCTTGGTTGTGGGTTGGAGAGTGAAATTGAATTGCAGAAATTAAATACGCCTATGTGTAGCAATATATATATAAAGTAGGAAGATATCTACGGGAGCCCATTGGTGCCAAATGTAATTTGTAAAAAAGAAAAAAACAGTGCGTATACGAAATACTTTTGTGAATAAACGTAATATTTTTTGCGAATATACGCAATATTTTTTGCAAATATACGCAATACTTTTGCGAATAAAGACAATATTGATATTTCTAATATTCAATGCGTATATTCGCAAAAGTATTCCGTATCTACGCAATCATTTTTTAACATATTACATTTGGCACCAATGGGCTTAAAAAACAATGAAACAAACAAAGCAGTACACACGTGTATAATAACACTATTTATTGTGACGTCACCTGATTATCTGGGTAGACAGAAACGTCCTATCCAAGCCGGATTTCACATGTCTTTCATAGAAACGAAAATTGGAAGTTATTGCTTATATTCTCATAAAAAGTAGTTACATGTATTTGATAAACATACTCTTAAACTCGTGGATATGTCATATGATTGGTTGACCACCCCCCAAAAAATTTTGGTTTTTTTTAGGGGCAACAACGGGTGCCCTATAATAAAAAGGGGTTAAAGAGGCGCTTGGGCCCCTCTTGGGGGGTTTAAAGGACAACATAAATTTTTCCCCTACCATCATGATTTCAGAAAGACAAGACAGGGGGATTTAAATTAGGGGGAAAAAAGGGCAGGCCTTTGTTTCCCCCACCCCCCAAAAAAAAAAAAGGCGGTATTGACCTTTTACCCAATTTGGGAAAAAAGACAGGATTTTTAAAAAATCCCGATGGCAAAAAGGGAAAAGGGGACGGCCCCCCCACCATTTTTTGTTTTTGGGTCTTTTTTAATTAAAAATTTTTGCTTTTAAAAAAACCGACTAAGAAATTTTTAATCGGAAAAGGGGATTTTTTTTAAATTTTTTTAAACCCCTTGGGGGTTTAATTAAAAAAATAAAAAATTTTTTCAAAAAAGATTTTTAATGAAAAATAAAAAAAAGGTTGGGGGCCCAGGGGGTTTTTAGTAAAAAAGAATAAAATTTTTTAAATTTTATGCTAAAAGTAAATTTTTTTTTTAAAAAAAAAGTTTAAATTTGGGGGGGGGGCAAGGGGAAACCTGATTTAAAAGGAAATAAAACTTGTAAACATTTTGAAAAAATTTTCCCAAGTTCTCATACTTGGGGGGTTTTTTTAAATTGCCCCGGTGGGGGAAAACCCAATTAACCTTGGGTCATAAAGGATAAAACAAAAATCCACTAAAAAAATTAAAATTAAAAATTTAAAAATTTTTTTAAATGGTTTCGCCTTTTTCAACCAAAATTAAAAATTTCCCATTAAGAATTGAAGGACTATGGGGTAAACGCAAAGTAATGAAAGGGACAAATTTTTAAAGCTTCAAACCCGACCGTTTTAAGGCCCTTTTCCTGCTAAAAAAAAATTTTAGAATTTTTGAAAACCCTAAAAAATTGCAAAATTTGAATTTTTTGTTAAATATTTTGCTCGATATTTTTTTAATTATTTTTTATTTTTTAAAAAAATTTACATTTCGCAAATTTTTTAACAAATTGGGACAAATGCTTAAAAAAAAAAAAAAAAAAATCAAAAAATTCAACTAAGAAAAAACGAAAAAAAATTTTTTTTTTTTCTTTAAAAAAAAAGTTTTTTATTATTTTTCCATAAAATAAAAGGGGGGTTTAAAAATTTTTTTTGGCGTTTTGTTAAAAGGTTTTCAGAAAAAAAACCCCCCCCCCGCTCCCCTCCAAAAATAAATTTCAAAGTTAAAATTTAAACCAAAAAAAAAAACCAAAACTGGAAATTTCTGGTTTTATTCTTTACACCTTTTATTTTTGGTGAATAAAAAAACAAAAAGTTTTCAATTTATTTTTTTTTAAAAAGAAATTAAAGTTTTAACCATTTTGGAATTGATTATAAAAAAATTAGGGTTTTTAAAACCACATTAAAAAAGGTTTGGTCCTTTTTTTGGGGGGCCTTTTTAAAAGGGTTTAAACCGCAAAAATTTAAAAATTTGTTTTTTTTTTCATTAAAATTAAGAGTTAAATTTTAAAAAATTTCATCTCTTATAATTAGTCAAATCCTTGAAAAAAAAATTAGGAATATCGTTTTAAAAATTTAAAAGGGCCTCGGGGCCAAAAATTTTAACCCCCTTTTCAAAAACCTTCTTCTTGTTGGATTTTTCCCAAGGGTTTATCAGAACCTGGTGAACTTGAACAGAAGTTTAAAATGTGAAACGTTTACGGACGGCGCACGGCGGATGGCGGACGACGACGGACGAAGCACGATGGCTATAGGTCATCCTGACCCTTCGGGTCAGATGACCTAAAAAGAAAAAAAAACATTGCGTATACGCAATGCTTTTTGCAAATATACGTAATATTTTTTGCGAATATACGTAATATTTTTTCGAATATACACAATACCTTTGCGAATATTCGAAATACTTATTGCGAATATACGCAATAATTATTGCGTATATTCGTAAAAGAATTACGTATCTACGCAATATACTTTTTACAGGTTTCAATTGGCACCAATTAGCTTAAAAAGACAAATAAACAAACAAAGTAATACACACGTGTTATAACAATACTTATTGTGACGTCACCTGATGAAACGTCCCATCCAAGCCGGATTTCACCGGTCTTTAATAGAAACGAAAATTGAAAGTTTTTGCTTATTTTCTCATAAAACGTAGCTATGTGTTAAATATAATCTTAATCTCGTGGCTATGTCATATGAAACAAGAACTGTCGTCCAGAGGGCCAACTCATACCCCCCGCTCCTGCAACCCTCATCGTTACTATGTGTTCATTTATACAATAAACGAGATATACAGTTAAATCTCACTTAGTCGTATTAAGTTTTCTTGGTTTCCTTAATTCTTTTTTTATCTATATCATGAATAAATTGTTGTACATGACATTATGAAGAAATGATTTCACATGAGAAAATCTTTCCAATTGATCAATTTATAACAAAGAAAAAATTAAAAAGGTTATGAGAAAGGCAAAGTGTGAATGGGATTTATTATACAAAATTACGACGTGATATAGATAACGCACATCTACAATGTATAAGGGTTATTGTCATGAAGTTCAGTTGAAATCAGATAAGTAGTTTAGGAGGAGTAGCCGGTACATCGTTGCATCTACAGACTCGCCCAAAAAACTAAGTTTTGTGCTCTGGTTACCATGGTAACCAAAACATTACGACGTGATATAGATTACGCACATCTACAATGTATAAGGATTATTGTCATGAAGTTTCGTTGAAATCGGATCAGTAGTTTAGGAGGAGTAGCCGGTACATCGTTGTGCCCACAGACGGTCGGACGGACGGACAACCTTATTCCAGTATCCCCCACCCCCTTCCCCTAACTTCGTTGCGGGGGTATAATTAATCAAACTCGTTCAATCAATTCCATATGGCATAGCCACTTATGTAAGGTCGTCTATTTATATTAATTACTCATGCTGTCTCACATGGAAACACGCGAGGAGTCTTTATGTGGGAGGACACATGTGTACCCAGATATAGCTCAGATTTTGTCGGGCAGGATATATTATAATACCTTCTCACGCCCTAATTTACCGATGACTAGGTGAAAGACTTTTGCGTTGCCACTCTGGCACCCGATCACCAACAGATGTTAGGGCCTGTTTTAGAAGGATGATACAGCTGTATGATGTCCCTATCATCACTGATGAGTCCAAGAAGGACGAGACAACTGTATGATGTCCCTATCATCACTAATGAGTCCTAGAAAGACGAGACAGCTGTATGATGCCCATACCATCACTGATAAGTCTTAGAAGGACGAGACAGCTGTATGATGCCCATATCATCACTGATGAGTCCTAGAAGGACTAGGGGACTGTATGGTGTCCCTATCATCTGATGAGTCCGAGAAGGACGATACGAGTGTATGATGTCCTACCATCACCGAGTTCAAGAAGAATGAATCAGATGTATGGTGCATTTTTATTTATTTTGGCTGCTCTGTATCTAATCCTAAATTTGCTTTGAAACATGCTTACATCTTCTGCATCTAAAGCACAATTCTTTAATACATAGTCAAAGGATTTCATATATTATTTTCATTTGATTACCTTGGCCTGGTGAGTGTAATGATAAAGACAATCCAATACACGTACTTCAAAAATGTATTTATTAATGACAAAATAAAATAGCAATGATATCTTGATGACCAGTCGTCGGTTTTAGTGCAACTACATATGATGTATATTTATATTTATAAGCTTACATCACTTTATGGATACACGGATATGAAGTAAAGATATTATTTAGCTAAAAACAAGTCATAGTAATTAGTTCTAGGAAACACCAGGGAGAACCTCGAATCTGAAATGGAAATGATAGAACTTCGTTAAACGATCTTTGAGCAAAAGAATTTACCCAGATTTCTCTGGATAGCTTGAGACGGTTGTCCCTATGTTGTCCAATAAGTTCGCCACCAGCTACTGCAAGAATTCCAACCTTAATGGCCTTGGCTGCTCATGGGCCAATGAACCAACGAACCAAATAACCACTCAAAAATATGCAAGATATCACGCAAATATTTTTAATGAACATCTGGTTTATAATAGATATAGTTCATGTCCTTCTTTCTAATTTTCATTCTGAAATAGTTAATAGCATTAAGGTTACATTTGACAAATTGAAGGACATATAGGTGTACCATACAGAAATGATACGGGACTTTATATATATATTTACAGCGTTACATATACACTGTACCTGTTTACCGATATTTCACAGTGCTAATATTTCGCCTAGTTTACCGGTATATCGCACATCATCGTCATGTAAATAGCTGCAGATTATCGACATTTATTTGTGTGTGTATATATAGATATTTGCTCGTTATTTATTTTCATTGATGATTTATTGCAAAAACGCAATGTTATATACGAATATTATCAGTACACAGTCAATATTTAACCATATTTCTTTCAAATGTTTATATAGAAAAAAAAACAATCAAACAGATTCATACTGATAGCAAAGCAGACAGAAAGCATATGTCATCACATTTTAAACTTGCATTTCAATAAACAATGTATGCCTTGTATTATATTGTACCATTAGATCTAATAAAAATGGGTTTTACATTAATTTCTGGTTGGCGTTATAGTATTCATTAAGTGTTGTAAACAGCAAAGCATCAGTATCAGCCGCTCCATTTCGTACCATAACATTAATATGCAAAGTTAGAATTAGATATCCAAATGCGACAAGAAAACACTGACATGACATGGAGATACCATGGTTGTTTGATTGCGTTGATATCGTACCTTTGATCATTTTGTGTTGAATAGGAAGCAACCAACCAACTGTTTTTCATAGACTTCAGTGTTAATGTTTTGAAGTATATCATTAAATGTCTTTAATCCTATTTGGCAATTATGATTTATAACAAAAGGTTAGGGTCTCATATAACACATAATAAAAACCGGTCCTTCAGCTCAAACATTTTCCAGGGTAGCCATTTTGAAATTGGTTGAAATCCGCAGTAAAAATACTAAGAAATTTGGTTGTTTTTTTTTCATCTATTAATTATCATGATGTCAACTTTTGAACAAACTTTCCATCTGACTTATCAAGTTTATGTCAACATAACCTATGAAAAGTTACCTATCAGGCTACATATCTGTTTTTGAACTATATAATATACTGGCCAATCTGTGGCTGCCAACATTTTACCTCTGGTTCAACCTTTATACAAAGGAGACACTTTCAAATGTCTGTTTTTCAGTTGATTGGTTGTCCCCTATTAGTGTTTTAGGTACATTGAAGTAAGTAACAATACACAATAATAATTGCTAAGAATACATTATCACAATACATACAATATGGAGGACATCCCATTTATAATTCATAAGTAAACATATGTATTATATGTATTATAACTCAAATCACTTAAGCAAGTTTTTTTTTGCAAAAAAATTTCTTTTCATACCCAGATGGAAATTTAAAAAAAAAATCAACCTCAATGCTTCTAATTAATTTCAGTTCATTGTCTTTTTCTAATTCAAAATATGTTTTATGTACAATTTTATGGGTTTTATTTGGGATTCTTTTTCTCAAATCAATACGCAACGTTAATTGTCGTATTGTGACGTCACATTTTTCGCGCCATTCTCGGAATTTCTTTCATAGAAGAATGAAGAGAATTTTTCGACCAATCACATTTGAGTATTTACCATGAAAACAAAGAAACAGAAATTACCACCAGAGGTCTCAAATTCCGTACTTCCGCCGAAGAGAAATTTATACTGAATATACCTTTTTTCATGTAATAGCACTTTATTTGTAGTCTTGATAGTTTTCATAAATGCATATATAGTTCAACTACATCATATATGAACCGAAAGAAACTACAAAATGAACTGTGAAAGGAAATATAACGAAAACGAAAGTGAGAGATTGTGACGTCACAACTCGTAGGTGATTGTAATATGGCAGGCGTAAACGCCTCCATAAAAATTAATTATATAATCATAATTTCAAGGTACATGTATACATGTGTTAATGAACAATACAAAGCTTATGTTACGTGTTTATATAAATATTTTTTTGTTATTTGTTCCCATTACAACATCGATAAATTGTTCAGGTGTGGACATTTAAGGACAGTTTCCCCTGTGTGCGACATGGATACGTGTGGTGGATGTCTGTGTTTCAGGAAGCTGCAGTAAGCTCATGTTTGTCTCATTGTGATAGCCTAGAACTGATGCCTACTTATAGTGCTACGATGAAGCCGAAGGCATTCAACGAAAACAGCATTAATTGGTCCAAAAAAGATAATGTACAGACACGTGACTTTAATGGAATGTGTAAATTTTCTGCACTGTCACGAACAATATACATTCATGTGATCGCTACAAAAAAACAACATTCGAAATTTTTTGAAGATTAATCGAATCGTATACGTCTGCCTACATTTTTGAAGTTTCGAAAAGTTTCTATTGGGCTGTCCTTAAAGATCCAGTTTGTGTACAAAGTCAGAGGCATGGCTTCGATAAAAATAGCTGGATCTAAAACAATAGCAGGGCATGAATTTAATGTATGATGACTGCATCAGTGGTGCCTCTCAAACTTTATATAGAAAACTGTATGAGTTGTACAAGTATAACTTATAAGTGAAAAGGGCACAACTGCCATGAAAATAGACGGGTCGATAAATTAAGAACAGGTTTACAACTTCAGTGTATGACGACTACATTCACAGAGTTCCAAAAAGTTTAGGTGACTGTCCGGACAAAATGCTGACACAGACAGAAGAACAGAAGGACAGACGGACAACCTGATTCGTGCATAACCGTTAACTTCGTTACGCGGGTATATGGCGATAACTAGTTTGCAACAGTAAACTCGCTTGCTTGCTGTTCATTAGTTGTCCAACTTCTACTTGTGGCCACCGACTCCCTTGTTGTTTTTATCCTTAGTAAAGGAATTGATGTTGTCTGGGTCTACCACCGACTTTCTGTCTCCTTGAGCTCCCTTTCTTCTTTCAACTTTGAATGGCTGAAGGACTCCTTTGGCTAACAAAGGACCATCCTTATGAAGTAAACAAGCCAGCCAGACAACATAATCGACGACGTCACCGGATTGTGTGTACAACGAATACAGTTCAGTCTGGACTGGTGTTCCCGTCGCCGGTTTTGGTGCAAATACCAAAGGTGGAGTCTGGACATTCATGGCCCATGTGATATCTACACATGCTTTGTTGAACTTAATCATTGCAGGTGATCCATTTACTTCTGGAACTTTTACCTGCCTTTGTTTGACGAAACTCTATAAAAGAAACCAAACAAATGGTATCTACATATCATAATGGCACTAATCCAAAATATATTCGCATCTAGGATATAGATTGCATGTATTTGCTATGTATTCATGAACACATAAATACGATATTAAAATTTGTAAAATGAATATTATTACGATAAAAAGCATGTCAGATTGGCACAAGACTCTGTAAGAAGGTTTGTTATGAAGTGTAGACTTCATTAACTTGAAAACCGACATAATAACAGACCCGTAAGTCTAACTCCAAACCGGCAAAATTGTTACCTAAATATCTAGATTTGCAACGAGACACAAGAACATGAAATTAAGACCTGGTGTTCCGGAAGAGGAAGTGTCTTCTGCGTCATCGACGACACCAGCAATATAACTTATAATCAAGTCTTACAGAGGCGAATCAGTATATGTTAGAACAACATGTTCCTAGCGTTTGAATTCGGACAATAAACACAAGGAAGTAACTCTATGCTATTTTAATATTCGTACTTCATCTGTCATATAGTTATCTTAATTTTAATTTAATTTGACATACTTTTCAAGCACTATACGAATATTTCAGATTATTCGTCTAATGCGTTTTTTCTCTTGTACGAAGACAACCAGGGAATATTCCTATTTATCATATAATTACCCGGTTAGAAGTATCTTTAGACTAATTGCATATAAACACACGTGTCATAACACATAATGTTATTAACTCTAGGTTCCAATAGTATCCATTGTGTTATATAAGTATTGTTATGTGTTATTTCAGATTTCAGATGTCACTCTGATTAATGCTGTTTTCACAAATTTTCGAAAACATACTTTCGGTTATATGATCTACAAATTCGTTTCCGCTTCATAAGAAAGATATATGAACCTCCGTTCGAATTCATTTCACAGCCTCAATGCTCAAATGGCGCGAAAATGAAAAATTCTCAAAACGTGTTTCATAAATCTTCTATCAAATGGAAATCTCATGTGAGATCAACTTTTTATATCTTATAGTATTTAAGTACATACATCTTGTATTTCCTGAACAAAGGCAGATGCCGATGTTTTCCGCAACTGTTTAAGTAGGTCTGCACATTCATCAGACAATTGAACCGGCATCTGTAAAATTGGACATGATATAAAATATTATAAAAGTGTTGCTTATTAAATTAATATAAAATTATAACGGAGATCAAGTATGAAATGAACAGTGAATGGCTTGTTAAAAGTCAATCCAGATGAATTCAAATCCTATTCTACTAAGATTTTTTTATTCCTGCAAGAGATCCGAAAACGCATCATTCTCATTGACTAATTGACAATCAGTTCAGTTAGGGACAAAACTGGGAATTCAATAGGAAACAAATGTTATGATATAGCCTTTTTTCAAAACTAGTTAAGATATTTGTTTTGTAGTTGTTCCATGAACCGTAGATTAAGATATAAGGAATGCTGCTATCTAGAAAAGGAAACGTCACAATAGGAAATTGAATTCAGTCTAGTGGTAGGCTGTAACTGAGTATCAATGTAGTATCCGTGGTTTCTAGCTGTTCAGGTATATACGATCGCCATTGTCAATAAATATGGTTAAAGACATAAAAGTGAAAGTAAAATTAAGTGAAATTGATCAATCTTACTTCTTCCGGCCAAGGGAGGGAGCCCTTTAATCCCATCAGACTTTCAATATTGACAAATCCGTTTACCGTTATGTGAATGCTTACCTGCTTTGTTCCTTGGGTCGCCCTTTTTCTCTCGCGACTTGCTGTACTCATCCTCTACCTCCTCAATGAATGTCGGCATCTGTGCGCTGTATTTTAATTGCTTCAGATGCTTGTCTGCTATATCAACCGTGAATTCATAACTCTCCTGATTAAAGAAAATAATAAATCTTTTCAAAGTTGTAAGTGGTCACCGTAAAGGCAACTGGCAGTTTTCACTAAAATCAAACACGGTACATTTGAAAATGTATAGATCCCCAACTAAATTCGGCGTTACCCTGGGATCCGAAAAATATAAATATCAAAGAAGCCCTCTAATCGAAGTCGTCGTCAGAAGAAGAAATTTCATGTATCCAGATTGACATATAAAATACAAATGTACGCGGAAAATTGTCAAAAGAATGTGTTTCATTTTGAAATTAAAAGGTAGCACTACTGCAAATGGAGAGGTCCTTTAATACAATGAAAACAAAATTACCTGACACATGTTGTAGTACCTTGTTGAAATTTCGTGTAAAACGTAATTATATCATAATTTTAAGATTTGTGTTGTGTTGCAATGGCATGTAAGTGGATCGCTTGGCTATTAATTAAATTGTCGAAAACGTGTTTCACCCAACTTATTCTTTCAAACTAAACATAAAAACGACTTCCGGTGATGAGATGACACAAATTACGTAATACAATGCACTTATAAACAAAATTTACAAATACGGTATTATTGATCAACTTCCAAACGTTGGAGCTTCTCTTGTCATCTTTTACACCAAATTCAACGTGAATACCTAATCAAATTGTATCCATATTGTTTCTTCTTATTAAATCCATCTCCATATTTATAATATACATGTATCATCATTAGGGATATTTTATTATGGTTTACAATAAATGGCTTTTGGTGCATTTTTGTGACAAACAACATATACGCTGTCCATGCTTTAGCATTTCTTTTTTTAATTACAGACTCCTGTAAATACATATCATATATCATATCGTGTTTTCATTTTAAAACAAATATCTGTAATTATATAGGGGGTAATTGTAATATATAGCTACCACTATTGTCGAACCATGTGTAATTCATCTGTTAATCTGTATTTAGGATACTCACAAGCAGGGTCATCAAGAGAATATCTACAGTTTTCTTTTCTTCAAATTTCGTCGTCAGCTCGGTAAAGGCGTCAGTCCACTCGTTGGCATATAACTCTTTGAATCTCTCAGCAATTTTGGTCGGTCTGTTTTCCGAGCTCAGATCTGCGATACCCGGGTTGTTTTGTCGTAGTTTTTGACCCGCAATCTCGCTAAGTCTGGCCAAGCAATGGAAACATGCAGTTAATAATAGCTATGTTTTTTAATTAGTTTATTACATGTACACATGCATGTAGCTTCATGACATGGTATATATTCAAGTACCAAAATGCAATACCAGGTACTAATTTTTAAAAAAAAGAATGAGTGTATGCCGAATAATTTATTCCTTTAATGACTTTTCATTGATGCAAGGGGCAAAACATATGGAAGTCAAGAAAGCAAGCTAAAAATCATATAATGCTCCTGAAATAAATCAAAATATAAAAAGTAACTACTAGTAATCTTCTAACTTGGTATTTTGACCATGTGAATCAATGTCACTAGTCCAAAGAAATTAAATGAGGTATTTAAGGCAATGGCAAACCTCGGGGACTAAACAAATAACCAACCGAGCATAACACCCAACGGATTTAAAAAAAAAAAAAAAAGTGACCAGATGACTTGTGAGTTTTTTTCCAAAAGGACAACTACAACCTGTTTAGGAAACTAGCCGACTCAGTGTTCACGCCCTAGTAGAATACTTCTTATACGTATTCGATGTCAGAGGCGCTTCGTTTCTTCCCGCAGACAGCATATAAAAGTATACATATTTAACATTTCTTCATATCAATTGGTTTTTTGTACCCAACAACAATGTACACAAACTTATAGTCATGTAAGTAATAACCTCGCAAGCACGATAAACACGTGCTCCATATGGTGTTAAGCCTCATACAAGATTCTTACTGCGTAAAAAATGCATCCATTAATCATCGCACGATTCAGTTCAGTCCTTTAATACTTTAAACAAAAAATCAAAGCAATATACAGTAGATAGATATATCTCACTTTACAATTATTTACAAATACTGTATTTCAATTATCGCATTACTATTGTCTATAGATCTACCATTAATTAGTGTTCTCAGAGTTTATTTTCCTGAAACTTCATTATTACATTTATTAAACTCACCCAACATTTTCAACGACTATAGATTTTATGTTGAATTTGTTGAGTATATTGATAGATGAGGGAATTACTGAAGGAGCTTGGCGTACATGCAACAGGCCATAATGACACCGATGGCAGGGAGGATTCAACAGAAGAAAGAAAGAAAGATCCCGAGTATTCCGTGGGGCAACAGATCAGTTTAGATATTGTTACTGTCCTTAAATTGAAAACATAGAAGAAATCAGAGGTGATCGGAAACCATCTACGATCTTTTCGTAAGGCCCGAAAAAAGTTACTCTCGTTGACAAAAAGTAGAAGACAGGGCTCCCACATTGGACGAATCTAACGGGATGACAATAATTTCATGGAGTATGTTAGGGCTTGGGACAACTACTTTATGTTGAAGGTAACAGCGTTATGTTTTCACCCGTGCATATTAACAAGAGATTCATTCATATGAAGTAAAATGAAGAATAGTATTCCAAACCTGGTCAACGCCTCTTCCTTTTGCCTCCTGACCTGACGGAGTTCCATATCTTGAGCATCGAATTCTTCTTTTTGTCTCGCTACCTCTTTCCGTAGTTTCTCCATATTTGTATTTTGTTCTGAGATATTTTCTCTATATTCTGCTTTTTTCGAATCTAATTTCATGTGTAAGACATTAATTTCTTCAAGAAGTCTGTTACGTTCCTCTGCCGTAAACTGGGTGTCCGCTGAATGCTTTGATGGCAACTGTCGTCCGTCTGCTGTTTGAGATACATTCGCTGGACTATGTGAAGGCTGTTGTCTCGGTCCGCCAGCGTTGGAACCAGAAGGCCTCTGTTGTTGGTGTTCTTGATTAGGTTTGTTCTGGTTCACAAATTTCTGAAATTCCAAGCAAATTTTTGAATAAAATTGCTTGTTTTTCTCAATAAACGATTTAAAAAGACAACAATGCACCTATTTTTTAAGCAATGACCTATAACTTATCAATCGGAAATAAAACAAAAGAATTGCTAAGGGTTACGATCTGTCTACTCTTCTGTCACTAAGGGAAACGATCTGTCTACTCTTCTGTCACCAAGGGTTACGATCTGTCTACTCTTCTCTAACCAAGGGTTACTATCTGTCTACTCTTCTCTAACCAAGGGTTACTATCTGTCTACTCTTCTGTCACCAAGGGTTACGATCTGTCTACTCTTCTGTCACCAAGGGTTACGATCTGTCTACTCTTCTGTCACCAAGGGTTACGATCTGTCTACTCTTCTCTAACCAAGGGTTACGATCTGTCTACTCTTCTGTCACCAAGGGTTACGATCTGTCTACTCTTCTCTAACCAAGGGTTACGATCCATCTACTCTTCTGTCACCAAGGGTTACGATCTGTCTACTCTTCTGTTACCAAGGGTTACGATCTGTCTACTCTTATCTAACCAAGGGAAACGATCTGTCTACTCCTCTCTAACCAATAGTTACGATCTGTCTACTATTCTCTAACCAAGGGTTACGATCCATCTACTTTTCTGTCACCAAGGGTTACGATCTGTCTACTCTTCTCTAACCAAGGGTTACTATCTGTCTACTCTTCTCTAACCAAGGATTACGATCTGTGAACTCTTCTCTAACCAAGGGTTACGATCCGTCTACTCTTCTGTCACCAAGGGTTACGATCTGTCTACTCTTCTCTAACCAAGGGTTACTATCTGTCTACTCTTCTCTAACCAAGGATTACGATCTGTGAACTCGTCTCTAACCAAGGGTTACGATCCGTCTACTCTTCTGTCACCAAGGGTTACGATCTGTCTACTCTTCTCTAACCAAGGGTTACTATCTGTCTACTCTTCTCTAACCAAGGATTACGATCTGTGAACTCGTCTCTAACCAAGGGTTACGATCCGTCTACTCTTCTGTCACCAAGGGTTACGATCTGTCTACTCTTCTCTAACCAAGGGTTACTATCTGTCTACTCTTCCCTAACCAAGGGTTACGATCTGTCTACTCTTCTCTAACCAAGGGTTACGATCTGTCTACTCTTCTCTAACCAGGGTTACTATCTGTCTACTCTTCTCTAACCAAGGGTTACTATCTGTCTACTCTTCTGTCACCAAGGGTTACGATCTGTCTACTCTTCTCTAACCAAGGGTTACTATCTGTCTACTCTTCTCTAACCAAGGGTTACGATCTGTCTACTCTTCTCTAACCAAGGGTTACGATCTGTCTACTCTTCTCTAACCAAGGGTTACAATCTGTCTACTCTTCTCTAACCAAGGGTTACTATCTGTCTACTCTTCTCTAACCAAGGGTTATGATCCGTCTACTCTTCTCTAACCAAGGGTTACGATCTGTCTACTTTTCTCTAACCAAGGGTTACTATCTGTCTACTCTTCTCTAACCAAGGGTTATGATCCGTCTACTCTTCTCTAACCAAGGGTTACGATCTGTCTACTATTCTCTAACCAAGGGTTACGATCTGTCTACTATTCTCTAACCAAGGGTTACGATCTGTCTACTATTCTCTTACCAAGGGTTACGATCTGTCTACTCTTGTCTAACCAAGGGTTACTATCTGTCTACTCTTGTCTAACCAAGGGTTACTATCTGTCTACTCTTCTCTAACCAAGGGTTATGATCCGTCTACTCTTCTCTAACCAAGGGTTACGATCTGTCTACTATTCTCTAACCAAGGGTTACGATCTGTCTACTATTCTCTAACCAAGGGTTACGATCTGTCTACTATTCTCTAACCAAGGGTTACGATCTGTCTACTATTCTCTAACCAAGGGTTACGATCTGTCTACTATTCTCTAACCAAGGGTTACTATCAGTCTACTCCTCTCTAACCAAGGGTTACGATCTGTCTACTCTTCTCTAACCAAGGGTTACTATCTGTCTACTATTCTCTTACCAAGGGTTACGATCTGTCTACTCTTGTCTAACCAAGGGTTACTATCTGTCTACTCTTGTCTAACCAAGGCTTACGATCTGTCTACTCTTCTCTAACCAAGGGTTACGATCTGTCTACTCCTCTCTAACCAAGGGTTACTATCTGTCTACTCTTCTCTAACCAAGGGTTACTATCTGTCTACTCTTCTCTAACCAAGGGTTACGATCTGTCTACTCCTCTCTAACCAAGAGTTACGATCTGTCTACTCTTGTCTAACCAAGGGTTACTATCTGTCTACTCTTCTCTAACCAAGGGTTACTATCCGTCTACTCTTCTCTAACCAAGGGTTACGATCTGTGAACTCTTCTCTAACCAAGGTTTACTATCTGTCTACTCTTCTCTAACCAAGGGTTACGATCTGTCTACTCTTCTCTAACCAAGGGTTACGATCTGTCAACTCTTCTCTAACCAAGGGTTACGATCTGTCTACTCTTCTCTAACCAAGGGTTACGATCTGTCTACTATTCTCTAACCAAGGGTTACGATCTGTCTACTCTTCTCTAACCAAGGGTTACGATCTGTGAACTCTTCTCTAACCAAGGGTTACTATCTGTCTACTATTCTCTAACCAAGGGTTACTATCCGTCTACTCTTCTCTAACCAAGGGTTACGATCTGTGAACTCTTCTCTAACCAAGGGTTACGATCTGTCTACCCTTCTCTTACCAAGGGTTACTATCTGTCTACTCTTCTCTAACCAAGGGTTACGATCTGTGAACTCTTCTCTAACCAAGGGTTACGATCTGTCTACCCTTCTCTTACCAAGGGTTACTATCTGTATACTCTTCTCTAACCAAGGGTTACGATCTGTCTACTCCTCTCTAACCAAGGGTTACGATCTGTCTACTATTCTGTCACCAAGGTTTACTATCTGTCTACTCTTCTCTAACCAAGGGTTACGATCTGTCTACTCTTCTGTCACCAAGGGTTACGATCTGTCTACTCTTCTGTCACCAAGGTTTACTATCTGTCTACTCTTCTCTAACCAAGGGTTACGATCTGTGAACTCTTCTCTAACCAAGGGTTACGATCTGTCTACCCTTCTCTTACCAAGGGTTACTATCTGTCTACTCTTCTCTAACCAAGGGTTACGATCTGTGAACTCTTCTCTAACCAAGGGTTACGATCTGTCTACCCTTCTCTTACCAAGGGTTACTATCTGTCTACTCTTCTCTAACCAAGGGTTACTATCTGTCTACTCCTCTCTAACCAAGGGTTACGATCTGTCTACTCTTCTGTCACCAAGGTTTACTATCTGTCTACTCTTCTCTAACCAAGGGTTACGATCTGTGAACTCTTCTCTAACCAAGGGTTACGATCTGTCTACCCTTCTCTTACCAAGGGTTACTATCTGTCTACTCTTCTCTAACCAAGGGTTACGATCTGTCTACCCTTCTCTAACCAAGGGTTACGATCTGTCAACTCCTCTCTAACCAAGGGTTACGATCTGTCTACTCTTATCTAACCAAGGGTTACGATCTGTGAACTCTTCTCTAACCAAGGGTTACTATCTGTCTACTCCTCTCTAACCAAGGGTTACGATCTGTCTACTCTTCTCTAACCAAGGGTTACTATCTGTCTACTCTTCTCTAACCAAGGGTTACGATCTGTCTACTATTCTTTAACCAAGGGTTACGATCTGTCTACTATTCTTTAACCAAGGGTTACGATCTGTCTACTATTCTTTAACCAAGGGTTACGATCTGTCTACTCTTCTCTAACCAAGGGTTACTATCTGTCAACTCTTCTCTAACCAAGGGTTACGATCTGTCTACTCCTCTCTAACCAAGAGTTACGATCTGTCTACTCTTCTCTAACCAAGGGTTACGATCTGTCTACTCCTCTCTAACCAAGGGTTACGATCTGTCTACTCTCCTCTAACCAAGGGTTACGATCTGTCTACTCTTCTCTAACCAAGGGTTACTATCTGTCTACTCTTCTCTAACCAAGGGTTACGATCTGTCTACTCTTCTGTAACCAGGGTTACTATCTGTCAACCCTTCTCTAACCAAGGGTTACGATCTGTCTACTCTTCTTTAACCAAGGGTTACTATCTGTCTACTCTTCTCTAACCAAGGGTTACTATCTGTCTACTATTCTCTAACCAAGGGTTACGATCTGTCTACTCTTCTCTAACCAAGGGTTACGATCTGTGAACTCTTCTCTAACCAAGGGTTACGATCTGTCCACTCTTCTCTAACCAAGGGTTACGATCTGTCTACTCTTCTCTAACCAAGGGTTACGATCTGTCTACTCTTCTCTAACCAAGGGTTACTATCTGTCTACTCTTCTCTAACCAGTGTAACGATCTATCTACTCTTCTTTAACCAAGGGTTACTATCTGTCTACTCCTCTCTAACCAAGGGTTACGATCCGTCTACTCCTCTCTAACCAAGGGTAACTATCTGTCTACTCTTCTCTAACCAGTGTTACGATCTATCTACTCTTCTTAACCAAGGGTTACTATCTGTCTACTATTCTCTAACCAAGGGTTACGATCTGTCTACTCTTCTGTCACCAAGGGATACGATCTGTCTACTCTTCTGTCACCAAGGGATACGATCTGTCTACTCTTCTCTAACCAAGGGTTACGATCTGTCTACTCTTCTCTAACCAAGGGTTACGATCCGTCTACTCTTCTCTAACCAAGGGTTACGATTCGTCTACTCTTCTCTAACCAAGGGTTACGATCTGTCTACTCTTGTCTAACCAAGGGTTACGATCTGTCTACTCTTCTCTAACCAAGGGTTACTACCTGCCTACTATTCTCTAACCAAGGGTTACGATCTGTCTACTCTTCTCTAACCAAGGGTTACGATCTGTGAACTCTTCTCTAACCAAGGGTTACTATCTGTCTACTATTCTCTAACCAAGGGTTACGATCTGTCTACTCTTCTCTAACCAAGGGTTACGATCTGTCTACTCCTCTCTAACCAAGGGTTACGATCTGTCTACTCCTCTCTAACCAAGGGTTACGATCTGTCTACTCTTCTCTAACCAAGGGTTAAGATCTGTCTACTCTTCTCTAACCAAGGGTTACTATCTGTCTACTCTTCTCTAACCAAGGGTTACGATCTGTCTACTCCTCTCTAACCAAGAGTTACGATCTGTCTACTATTCTCTAACCAAGGGTTACGATCTGTCTACTCTTCTCTAACCAAGGGTTACTATCTGTCTTCTCCTCTCTAACCAAGGGTTACTATCTGTCTACTCTTCTCTAACCAAGGGTTACTATCTGTCTACTCTTATCTAACCAAGGGTTACGATCTGTCTACTTTTCTCTAACCAAGGGTTAAGATCTGTCTACTCTTCTCTAACCAAGTGTTACGATCTGTCTACTCTTCTCTAACCAAGAGTTACGATCTGTGAACTCTTCTCTAACCAAGGGTTACGATCTGTCTACTCTTCTCTAACCAAGAGTTACGATCTGTCTATTCTTCTCTAACCAAGGGTTACGATCTGTCTACTCTTCTCTAACCAAGAGTTACGATCTGTCTATTCTTCTCTAACCAAGGGTTACTACCTGTCTACTCTTATCTAACCAAGGGTTACGATCTGTCTACTCTCCTCTAACCAAGGGTTACGATCTGGCTACTCTTCTCTAACCAAGGGTTACGATCTGTCTACTCTTCTCTAACCAAGGGTTACGATCTGTCTACTCTCCTCTAACCAAGGGTTACTATCCATCTCCTGTTCGATATACAATGGTTGCAAACCGTCTACTATTCGCTAGCTAAAGAGAAGTAGGCGGATCCTTTGACAAGCAAAGGTGGATAAAACATTTGCTTCCATATAAAAAAAAATTAAAAATTCTTTTCTTTTTTTTTTGTAAATGAAATGGAACTATTTATCAAATCATCTAAATATTGTTTAAATCAAAAATGAATTCATTTGAGAAATACATACACTCCAAAAAGCAACGTTTCCCTGTATTTGAAAAAGCAGCCTACGCAGCTCCTCAGATTTTCCTTGGATATCCTTGGTTTTATTTTTTGCTTTGATAGTATTAGCTTGTTTTCGCCAGTCACCCAACAACCGTAGCATATCATCAGATATTCTCGATGGTTTAGGTCTGTCACTGTTGCTAACTGAAGGGTGACTTTGATAACCAAGGTTAATCTGAAACATGAAATATTAGAGCTCGTGAGAGTGTATATAAGTAATCCTGTTTATAATTAAATGATATTTTAGTAGATTTAATATACAATAAACACACTAAGAAAAAGACCATCAAATGTATTTCAGCAGAAAGCAATTATCAAATAACCATTATGTTTATAAAAATCAGGTCAGTATTTCATGATGCATACTTTTCAGCTAATATCTAACCAAATAAAACCACAATAAGGTCATCAATGTTATTGACTATAATGAACCAAGCACCTGTTAAACTGCATTTATGTTCCCAGAACAAGAAGAGCAAAATAATATAAACGAATGTCATTCTCGTCGTTAGTTACGAAGATAATTAATACAGCGTGAAATTTTACAGGGAGACCATTGAACAGTACAGAAATAATTAGACCGGGTTTTCTGAAATGTCACCGACGACTAAAACCGTCATGCAAATCAAGGTAAAATCCCTGAAATTCTACGTTCTCTATGTAAGAACCGCGGTGATGATAGCGAAATCACGTGGGATATTAACAAGAATCGAATATATGTCGAACGTCATACATCATGATGACGACTGTGACATTATCCTAGTCTCCTATTTCATGTGGGTCTTGTAGGTTGTGTAAGCAGACGACATTTATCAGAACCATTCACAAATGACATGATGTCATAATGACGTAACGCAATGCAATAAAAAAAATGTGTAAATGTAATATCAGGAACAACTCGAAGGTCGGATATTGCAACAAATAATGCCGAAAAACATACAATGCTCAGTACATTAATTAACCAGTACATTAACTAAACAGTACATTAATTAACAAGCAATTTCTGAATAGCAAAGGTCATTCACAAACTGTTCTTCAATAGATTAGATATATAAAGGCGTTAATTAATAAAAACATTATCTGACAATTAGAAAACTGTTCTGAAATTCTTTAAAATATCAGTATATCATTTCATGTCTTTGAAAATACCTGTAACAGTAAGACGTCTCCAGACATTTCGTGAAGTAGTTTTTCCAGAAAACGGCGTCGTTCTTCCTGCACCGTTTTTCCCTTTGAATCTCCTTTTTTTAAACTCTTCACCCCTGCTTCCCATTTACTGATTGCCGGTTGTACATGGTTAGTTATAAAGGAGTTTAAAGACTCGTTCGTAACAAGCATGGTGGCGGAAGGTATAAATGGCCGCTGGTGCGTTGCCATTTTGGTTGCAGTCTTCTTTCAAATCGAAAGTTTCTTCACTTTAAGATATTAGTCCCCTGTGGTAATTAATAAATTAGATTTTATTTTATTTCACTTGAATAATTTGGAATGTGCTATTTATTTAATAAATGAATTGACTATAAAAATACACTTATTTCCACACACATATATGAGCTTGTACCTTTACAGATTATGAGATTTTGATAAAAAAAATTACTCAAAATAACACCAAATCCAATTTTCATGTATTTTCCTCTCTTTTTTATGTACTATATATGGCCCTTGATTAGGAGTTTGTTTCAAGTCCCTGTGACCAGCATTCTAATGAGAAACACATTCTACACTCATGTAACTTGCAATCCATTGTTGTTATACATGTATTTAAACGTACTTTCGGTTTAGGTTTATTCATTGAAGAGAGATGTCCCCAACCTGTTTGACTGGGTTATATATAGAAACACCTCTATAAGGTACGTGTATAAGATTACACTTTGATATATATGTGTCAGACGAATGCAATTTCGATGACACTGACCTAATTATCTAATCAGCCTCTTGTGGGAGTAATGTCTGGTTCATCATGACAAGTATTAACCGAATTATACTTAAAATGTAAACATGGAATTTGTATAAATCATTTACATACAGACAATTTATAGCTTCGTCAACAGGCGTCGTGACGGATGATGCTATTATGTTGGAAATGACAGGGTTCGAGGACATGCGTATAAACATGCAAAAACCACTGTTAAATACCGCTTTAGTTCCTCCAGTAGGCTGAATTCCATCAACACCTTATAGGTTGTAGTTTCGCATGGAGTCAATCGTCACGTCCTGTTGTGTCAATACGAACAAGGTGTACATGGGCCCCAGGATTTCTTGGAACTACAAACTACTTCCTCATAAACGATTTGTATTGGGGTTATTAAGATCAGTTGGTAGCGTATCAGTAAACATGTGACTTTTATACAAAATTACATTTCCTGGTTTAGCATTTCAAGCATCTGGCAGATTTATAATGTAGTACTTGATACTGTACAATGTTGTATAGAAGTAGAAAATCATGTTTGGAGACGGCATATAGAAAACCACAGGGACTTGACACGAATTCCTAATACATGTATTATGTTGATCATACCGTTATGGGCCATGGATTAGGAAATTGTGCCGAGTCCCTGTGCAGAAAACGTTAATATATTCAAATTATTTCAATATTTATTTATTTATTTTTTTTTTTTTTAAAGTTCCATTGGAACCATGCAAACCAACCACAGCGATAGTGAAAGATTCTTAGTTAGATCAACATGGCAGTTAGCAAAAGGATTAATATTCTTTTTTAGATGTGATGAAAACTCTCCATCCAGAAGGGAATTTTCAAATAAGTTGACGGATGATTTACTAATACAATGTACGTGTATTACACTCCATGTTATTTGGACATACCCTAGTGTGGGTAGGGCGCTTTAGGAGGCTGCATTTTTCACATTTTCTTCCAGTTTTTTTTATTTTCGCGATAATTTGTTAGGTACATTGTATATATCAAATCTGAAAACTTTAAAGAGGTCAAAATGTAAACATTTATATACAATTTGTATATTCCTTTGAGAGTATGAGGCCTTAACATAGGGTAAAAATAATTATTTCCATTAGAATTTGTTTTTTCTTTCAATACCAAGAATATAACTGGGCATTTTTTCCGATTGGGTGAGCCATCACCTATTGTCTTTGCCGTAGATCGTGAGTTCGAAGCCCGGTCAGGGCGCGAGTCATAAAATTGTCTTCCTCGATCAGTCATTTGTGTTTCTCAGATGTTATATGTAAATATTAAACTATCTATATATATATATTCTATTAAATCGTCTAATGATAAAAATATAAATGAAATACGGCGATTGTAAAGTTGTTGGAATTCGGGAAAGTTTCTAGTATCTTACATATGCGTTGTTGGGAGAGTGTCGGTACCATCGCTTGCAAGAAAAGTAACTGAGCTCTAGAAATACGAAATATCAATAGTTTTCCTTTAAACAAGAGGCCCATGGGCCTTAACTGGCTTCATCCGACTCTGACCATAGGATAACCACGGTGACATTTTAGAGGTACTGACATGACATTAAAAAAAAACTTGATATAATTTGATTTGAGAGGGAGAATCAAAGGACGGGGATGGGGCAAATATGGGTGATCGAGAGCTTTTCCAAATTCTTTCTTCCCTTCGGTATGAATACATAGATTATGTTAAAATTTGGCCGCAGCATCCTTGGTAATCTGAAAGTTTCTGATTATATCCTTGGGAACTGCCAAATAGTCTATCCTTTGGATGCAGACGGGCAGGGTTTACTTCAGCTGGCTATAGTAGTATTTGGTTCCGACATGGCGCCTGTCATTAGTTTCTCGCCTTATTATCCTCCAACATTGTTGGATTGGGGTCCAATAGAGGCATTTTTAATTTTTATTTATTTCTTCCTATTTAATCTCATCATTCTAAACAACCAAACACAATGGGATTTTAAAAATACATGTATATAGATTCCAGAACCTAGGCACCTGTGAAGATAAGCAAAATGGGAATGGTTGACGAAAGTAAATTACCAGCTGACATGGTCCAAATTTCAGTTTAGATCCGTTTGCACCCAATGTACTGCCATTTACAGTGCTCCCTCGATCAAAAGATTCAAGTTTGATATATTTTTTTTTCTGTTCCTATTTAACTTCCATCTGGAGTTTGTCAAGGTGCTCCAATTTTGATCCTACTGTTTTTATTTTTTTTTTCAATAACTAGAGGGCCATGGCCCTTCACAGTCATCTGACAATTGAATAATTTATACATAGAAAGCAAAATTTCAGCAAAATTTCCCTTTTTGGGCCCCACCCCTCTGTCCCCAGGGGTCGCACCAGCCTCATTTATATAATATATGATCACCCTCTCTCAAGGATGTTTCACACTAAATTGATTGTTATCCACTCAAGGTTTAAGAGAGTAGAGTTTTAAAGAAAAAAATCAGGAAAGTTCTTCTCTTTGTGCCCCGTGCCACTTTTCCCAAGTGTCGGGCCAGCCTCATTTATATAAAACTTTATTGCCCAACCCCAAGGATGTTTCACACCAAATTTGGTTGTAATCCACCCAAGGGCTAAAGATGAGTAGAGTATTAAAGCAAAATTTCATAAAAGTTCTTTTGGAGCCCCATCCCACTGGCCCCAGGGGTCACACTAGCCTTATTTATACAAAACATGATTTCCCTCCCCAAATGATGTTTCACACCAAATTTGGATGTAATCCATACAAGAGATAAGAAGTAGAGCTTTTAAAGCAGAAATTCACCAAAGTTCCCCTTTTTGTGGCCCCATCCCTCTTACCCCAAAAATATGATTGCGCTTCCTCAAGGATATTTCACGCCAAATTTGATCGTAATCCACTTAATGGTTAAGAAGGAATAAGGTTTTAAAGCAAAATTTCAGTAAAGTTCCCCTATTTGGTGTGAAACATCATAAGGTAATGTAACCCCTGGGGACAGAGCAGGGGCCCAAAAAGGGGAACTTTGCTGAAATTTTGCTTTAAAACCCTTCTCCATCTTAACCCTTTTGTACAAAAAAGCACAGACACTGCCATAAATATAACATTTTATTTACACACATCACCTCTCTACACTTAATATTGTTTCTTCTATAAGTCTCAGAACTTCCCTGCTCCTGTCAAAGGCTCGATCAAAACATGTCAACAACTGTTCAGACTTGAGGGGACTTCCACCTTTTGAAATAAAATTAAACATACATAATCTTTTAAACATTAAAATATAGCTTTTATAATGTATCTAACTTCAATTTCATTATGAATTACATCATTAAATCATTTTTTTCCTGAAAAATAATTGAAAGCAGAAAGTGCTTAGCAAACAGCACAGGCACAGCCTGTGACCATGTCCCCTTATGTTAATAGTATAAAGGAACAGTTTAAATATTATTATAACCAAACAAAAAAAGCAACTGTATTTTTCATTGTATAAAGGACTCCAGACAACAGTTTTTTTTAGTCAAATTTGTCTTAATTTATCCTATTTACGTTGCAATAATAGCTTTACAGAGCTAATGTTTTGTTTGTAGTATATGTGACTAAGAAATATTCTTGTATCTTGTACATTTGGCTTCTTCTTGGGCTTGAAATTTTAATAGGACAATTAAAATTAAGAGGCTCAGGTGGCCTGCATCACTCACCTGGTTGGATTTGACCAAACAATCACTATTTATGCAAAATCTGTTCTCCTTCCCCTAAAGATGTTTCTGACCACACTTGATTAAAATCCATTCAGTACTTTGTGACAAGTAGCAATTTAAAGGATTTGCTTCTATTTCCCAATTGCGCCCCGCCCCTCTGGCCCTAGGCAGAGTCACCATTTATGCAAAATCTGTTCCCCTTCCCCAAGGGAGTTTCTGACCAAATGTGGTTACAACCTATTCGTTACTTTATCACAAGTAGCAATTTAAAGGACTTAACCTCTATTTCCTCTTTGATTGAAGATTTGAAGCAAATGCTGACGGAAGAGGGACACTGCACCATGGCATAAGCTCACCTGCCCTTTGGGCCAGGTGAGCTAAAAGCATGTTTGCATTTTCCCTGAATTACCATACCATACACCCAAGTGAGCTTATCAGCAGACAGGGTTATTGCTGGCTGATATCTTGTGTTATACATCTGTTAGAGAGCAAATATATACACACCTGGTTTGTGCACCATGCAGATTTTTTCGCCGACTGTTACCACGGTAACCATGCCTGTGGCCAGCCCTTCCTCCTCCACTGTGGGGTCCACAAACAGGATACGGCTGTAAAAGTAATTGACAAATTTGGTCAAAATTTTCATAAAGAAAATTATGTACATTCAAAACAAACTTCAGACAAAATATCAAATGGACCACCCTTTGTATGACTGGCCTTGTCAATGAAGCAGAAGATGCTTACTCTTCCGGAACACCTGGTCTTATTCTCCATGTACTTATTCAAGGATCTCCATGCAAATCTATGTATTTTTTATTTGTATTTTGCCCTAGTTTTATTGATTTTGAGTTAGAATTAGAGTTTCATTATTATGTCTGTATTCTCTGTTGTTTTGATAAACTACCAACTTTAAACAACATATTTTCAGATAGTCTTTCTGGTAGGAAGTATTGAATTGTGAATATACCAACACACATTATTTGGCTATAAACCAGAATTGAGACAATCTTATTCATTTAACTTATATCTCCACAGGGTCTTGGCACGATTTTCCAAATGATAGTCCATATATATATATATATATTTTTAAAAAGAATAAAAAACACGACACAGCAGCTAGCGCTTTCGTCATGTCCAGGTGACTCTTCAGGAATCTGAAGAGTCACCTGGATGTGACGAAAGCGCTAGCTGCTGTGTCGTGTTTTTTATTCTTTTTAAATGCATATTTTTCGTCCGTAAGGTTCACCTTAAACTTTTTAACTTATATATATATATATATGTATTTGACACTATAATATATATATGGACTATCATTTGGAAAATTGTACCAAGACCCTGTGGAGATATAAGTTAAATGAACAAGATTGTCTCAATTCTCAAATCGTGCCAAGCCCCTGTGCCCTTCTCTATCAATGGATAACCACAGACTTCTGTGTAACATTTATCTAAGGGTAACACAATCAAATGTGGGTATCAGGCACTAACTACTTACTCATCAAATATGGAGAAAGTACAGGATACAGGATGTGAGGATACCGTTAGTGGTGCTGTCTTCTCCATAGTCACTTCTGTTACCTCTTCCTTTTCCTCTACCAGCGGCAACCGAGCTGTGTACGGTTAAATAAAGTTTACAGTTTAGAACAATGAAGAGCAAGAAATCCTAAAACTTTCCAAAAACTGCAGTAGAAGTTGACACCAGGGGGCTGGAGACCAAACGTCCCTAAAAGGAATTCAGTTCTATAGAGGCTGTAAGGATCCTAGGATCGATACCTTCACGATATTCAATAGCGTTCATCAGGGACGTAGAGTAAATGAAAATAAAGGTGATGAGGTACAACATATTCATTTGATGTTCACTATCCATTATTTCTGTTCCTTTAATCATATCTTGCATCGTAAACACTGTAATCCTACAATTTATAAATGCACACTTACTAGGATACTTTGATATAATCTAAAATCATTCTGGAACTATTAAGCACTTATTGTATTATGCACCAATCAAAAACGGCTACACTTTTTTCACTTTACCGTGCCGTAACTCTTAGCAACTTGATAATGTCACTGATGTATTGTTTTAGTCACATGACATTATTGTTATTGTACCACACTTCGAACATCATGTCGCTGCACTCTGAAGATAGCCTCCCTTAGGTTGAAACATGTCAGCATGTAGGATGTAATCCAAACATAACATGTTGTGGTGTTTTTGCTCATTATGTTTATTTTCATTTTTATATAGTTTAATTTTTCCCCGCTTTCACAGTTAACACCGAATTTACCTGGAGATTAACTATTCATTTATTTCATTTCATTAGATTTTATCTATTGTTTCTTTATTTATCTTTCTATAGTCATTTCATTGGTCAATTTCACAGGGACCAAGCACAAATAACCAATGTAAATATATGTGGACCTGGGTGAGCTGGGAATTTGTGACAATTCCCTGTGGTCAATTTATTGTGTTGAAATTAAAGTTTGAAAATCTGAACAAATGTGCAGCTTTACCTCTGTAAGAAAATGGGACTTACTGTTTCTGAATGCTGCTAGTAGCGCCAATATGGCGGTGTCAAAGACATTCCCATCGTAGTCCAAACACATCAGGTCGCAGTTCAAAACCCACACCAGCTGATAAGTACAATAGGACATCCATATCAAGAAAATATATCCTCACA
Source organism: Pecten maximus (assembly GCF_902652985.1). Lineage (NCBI taxonomy): Eukaryota > Metazoa > Mollusca > Bivalvia > Pectinida > Pectinidae > Pecten > Pecten maximus. Next base: position 34,095,173 of record NC_047020.1, read on the forward strand.
ATTTCTGCTAATTCCCCAACAATTTCTAATCCATATAATATTGGTTAATTTTAAATGTTTTAGACTAAGCGACCTTTCAATACCAAATGTTATTTTCATCAAGCTAGAACAATCAGTTAAACATTAAGTCTAAATCACATTAAACAGTGTTCTTAATGATACTCAAACAACATTTAATCTCCTCATGTTACCAATAATTTTTGTTGATCCTTGACCTTCAAATAATTGTTAATTCACATAAACACCCGACCCTTATCAACTAACTCGTAACTGTAATAGACACCAGACTCTCTATTAACTCTTAATTCTCATGGACATCTGACTCTATATTAGCCCTTAATTCTCATGGACACCTCACACCAACTTAACCTTTAATTTTCTTCAACACTTAACCCTAATGTTTAATCATTTATTCTCGTGGATATCTGAATTCTACTAATTTTTAATTTCCATACATACCTTCCCTGGTACCACACAAAGGTTTTTACAGTCAACACATCCGGAACTGTAATGAAAAAGAAGATCCATGTCAGATTTGTGCTATACATAAATGGGTAACAAGGATAACATAGAAAATATATGCTTAATTAACCTGGTTTGGTTTGGTTTGGTTTGTTTAACGTCCTATTAACAGCTAAGGTCATTTAAGGACGGCCTCCCGTGCGTGCGACATGAATGCGTGTGGTGAGTGCGTATGTGTGTTTTGGGAGGCTGCGGTATGTTCGTGTTAAGTCTCCTTGTGATAGGCCGAAACTTTTGCCGATTTATAGTGCTACCTCACTGAAGCATACTGCCGAAGACACCCAGCAGCACACCCCACCTGGTCACATTATACTGACAACGGGCGAACCAGTTGTCCCACTCCTTGTATGCTGAGCGCTAAGCAGGAGCAGCAACTACCATTTTTAGAGACTCTGGTATGTCTCGGTCAGGGGACAGAACCCAAAGCCTTCCTCACAGCGGCGAACGCTCAACTAAAGGCCAAAAGTAAGGCATTGTCAAGGGAGATGTTAGGGAGAATAAAAAAATATGAATGTATTCTATGCTAAATCATACAGCCTCCATTTATGTTAATCTAGACCTCACTTTCTACATAATGCATTTCTAAAAGGTTAATAGTTTCTTACTTTTTGATAACTTCTGCAACAAACTGACTCAAAACTTGGGCTTGCTCGCTGGGTGGTCCTGGTCGGAAGTGTGGAGAGCAAAGAGGTGTTAATTGTACATTGGGCACTGAAACAAATAAGTTTTACAACTTAAAATGAATTTTGTTTATGTGAATAAAATCTCATTTTATCTAAAATCTATTCATGTGTCTTGAAAATATCTTACATTCTTGAAAAAAAAGAAGAAATTTAAAGTAATAACCTATTGCTGCAAATGACAACAGTTAATTAACAATATTTTAATCCGAATCACTATTCACACAGATATAATTGTGCTTACATGTAAGTATGACTGTGCTAGTTACACATTCCTTACAGCATTGCAATAACCTGATAAAATATGGTATTGCACCAAACTCAATACTATGACAGTATTGATTTACATAATTGCGGTATCATTGGTTAATGGACAATACCATAACAGTACAGTGAACCAATAATTAAGGACTTACCAATGAATCCTCTGTCGGGCTCTGCTGGTTTTGGTGCTGCTAGTTCCTGTAGAAAAACAATTTTGAAATTTGATAGAAAAAAATAGAAAATATTATTTCAGTGATTGTCGTAATGTTTTGAAATATGTATTGAAAATTAGGTACATCAGTGTCAATGATTTGAGGTTAATTCAATAAGCTCAAGTATAAAGGAATATATTCAAGTTCTTAAATTTCTATGTACAAAATTAAAACCCTTACTGCTTTGATTCCACACATGATTGTTGTGTTTCCCAGCTTTACCAAAGCGGATCCCTCAGCTGTGGTGACACAACCTACAACAAGAAACATCCACTTGTATCTCTACAAGAAATTTTCAAATTTATTCTTTTAACTTCTTGAAACAATATGGAGGTGAACATTACTTAAATCTGCAAATTTTAAAACTAACATGCCTTTTTATAAATCTGGTTACAGATACACAATGTATACATGTAGGCTTAATTCAAAATTACAATGGAGGTATTATAGCGGTCACATTTTAAGAGACATATACTATGTACACACATATAGGAGAAATGGATTTCTATCACTAACTATCTTTATTTCATCCACCTTCATAATTTAAGATATTTACGAGTATTGTACCTATGTTGAGTACTGTTCGCCTGAACTCCCCAAGTTCTCTGCCATCTGGTCGGACATCCTTCTCCTGTGGAGTTGAATATTTAATGATCGTCAAAAAATTACATTATGCATTAAAAACACCATAATAGAAACATGTACAACTACATACAACGAACATCATATTGATAATTGAAGGTTCATATTTACAGTGCAGATAATAAATCGGAGCAGTTTTCAGTTAGGTTGTATTCTGGTGTTCAGTGACTGCCATGATACATCGTAATACAGACCAAAGTAGCCTAAATACAGCAAGCTTAAGTGTTATTTTATTGATTATGCATTTAATATTTACTTACTAAATACTTAATAAATTCAACAGTTAAATTGTAATCCTGATATTGTAGGAAACAATGAAAAATATTTTTTGAATTACTTTCATGACATCCATGCATTTGACTGACAAAATACTTGGATCTTGGTATTTCATGCAGTCGACTTTTTTTTCTCCTATATAACACAATTGTGCCTTAACACAATAATAACTATGATCAACAATCATATAAATTGCAAGGCGGGACCACGCCCGGACTGAGTTTATTAACATTATGATATACATGTATTTACAAAAACTGCCCTCACTCATACCTCAATGTTCCACAACAATATGTCCTTGAAAAGTACCACTCCCCTCTCATACCACAAAGCCTAACCTTGTAAAAAAAATTATCCAAATTTCGAAAAATGTATACGTGTTGACCGTATAACGTGGTCGCTCTGAATGACCATACCGTGCTACAGCACGTGCAAATGCGGACTACAGCCGCGCCACCTGGTGGCACGCATTAGCCATAGGAGAAAATAATTTCATTCTGATTCGTCCCTCAAACGATTGAAATAATATTTACTTGTCAATTCTTGAAAAAAAAGGTGCACTATATGCGCACATTTACAGTAAACAATGATCAACAATTAAGTGTCAGTGATCAATTGACAATCTGTTTTGACAGTATACTCTGTAATTGAGATGGGTTCTGTCCATTGTAGAAAAGTTTATGAGTGTCATCACATTTCGTGTTGCTTAATTATCTTGTTATAGATATTTTCGTGTCACATAACGTTACACATTTACTGTCAATATTTCTGGTATATGCTTACTGTCTTACCAGAAATTTCTTATAGTACTCAACAGGTTTTGCTATTCTGTAAAAACAAAATTACAAGAATTAGACATTTTCGTAAAGAACAAAAAAGGTATTCGCATTCATTATATCAGCATCACAAGTACATTAAATCTTGTACTTAGTAAATCTTCCCAGGAGTAAACAGAAAGTAGAGCAAAATTGTTCATTTACTACGGCCAGTTAAGTAGAGTTTATCTGTAACATATTGCAGATCTTTGTCCTAAAGTCACGCTGTGTGTATTAATCAATAAACTGATTGAATTATGTACAATATATGAAAACATATATTCCACGTGCGATTCTTACTTGAAGTCGTCAGCCATCTTTCTTCGCCCAACCATCTGACTTTCAAGACGAGTGCCTCCATTGGCTATTCGGTCAATCAGATTGGATTCTAGCACCAATGAAATTGTACTTTGCAAAAAGCATACGGAACGTCTCGGACTTTTTCTACGCGCACCGGTTGCTGAAAGGCGCTGGATTTGAAGTTGCATTACACACATACGTTGACATTGTTTGTCACAAAATGGATGCGATTGATATTTCCGAGTTTAAAGAGGTAATAGATGTTTTATTATGTAATCCAGACAAACAGGCGAAAGTTGAGTTCAGGGAAGCTAAGTTTTCAGTCGCTGACGAAGGAAGTCTCGCCGATGTTGTTCCCACAGAGTTGTTTGACTTCACGTTCCCCGTTGTGCTTGCAAGTTCAGTGATCGATACTGATGTGACAGAAGAAGAATTCATTGTACCAGATATAGGGACAAACGATGACATTTCAACCAGATCACGAAAAGCACGAAGTGTGAGCCATAACCAAAGTGAAGTAGAAGGATCTCCATTGAAGTTACAAACATATGCAGATTTCAGTTTCTCGTCCCCCTCCCATTCACCGTTAAATGTCAGAAAAAGATCTTTTGCCAGGGCAGCCGGTGTTCCATTAGGCATTGCAAGAAAAGTGTCATCATATCTGTCTCTAGCATACTCACCCAATGAGTCTGATCAAAACCAGAGTAAGGATTCTGACACAGATCTTGACAGTCTGCAACTAACTGTTAACAAAATACCCTCAATGTTCATTTTGTGTGATGGCTCAGATCATAAAAGAACTGCATGCATGTATATTAAGCCAGTCTACTTGAATGAAACAGACTCGAACAAATGGGCTGGTTGGAAAATTTCTTTAGCCTATGTGAAAGATCCCCAGAGTGATGATTCACATTTACCCAATTTTCATAAATTGGATTTGTCAGGAAAAGCAGATTGAGTGTGAGGCGAAAATATGATCTTTTTGAAACACACCAAGAAAATGAACGCCAACCTGTCGATAAATACCGACAGGGATCCTTGCAGTTGGAGGTACGATGGAAGAAGTTTACCAGTGTTCCCCCTTTGGATGCCAGAACGGTTATAAAGGCCCAGGTTTTACCGGGAGACACGAGAAGTGCAGCTCATAGTCTATACAATGCATTAGAAGCCCTCAAGCTTCATGTTGCAGGTACAACTCAGGGGGTTTTCCTACAATAGAAACAGGGTCCGTTAAAAGGACCCATTCCCCTAAAATAATCTTGTGAAAATTTCCAATTTGCCACTGAAAAGATTAAGTACATTGTATATGTTTTATATAAATAGACCTATATTAAGGCAATTTAGAAAAAAATTTGTATGAATTTCACTATTTTTTGTTTTTTTCCAATATCACATTTTGTTACGTAGAAATTCCCAATTCTTTTGAATGTACCCTGGTCGACCCAGTTGAAAAATTGTAGGAAAATCTCTGCAACTACTGGAGGCATGGAGTGATTAATAATTTACTGACTGTAATTTGTTGACAGTAAATTTTCACTTGACAAATATGTACATATTAATTTAGAAAATGTAGGAGCTTGTCTGTTATTAGCTGCCATAAAGCTCATTCATGATCACAGGAATATTGTAAAGTGATTTATAAAAGAAATCTACATTCAACAATTTCGTATTAGTGGCCTTGTTGACACTACAGATGACATATATGGCAAGCTTGTATTTTTTTTTTTTGAACAACTATATGCCAATGCCAAAGTATTCTTTTGACTAATTAATTCCACTGATCACAATGTATGCATACAATGTACATGTATATACATATGCATCTTTTGTAGGTTTGACTACATCAGAAATTAAATGGATGATGGGATATGAAGATGAGGAGCTGTCTGTTATGGACAAACTCAAGGTACTTTATACAAATTTATTTCAATTTGGTTTGTTTTTGTTTAACGTCCTATTAACAGCCAAGGTCATTTAAGGACGTGCCAGGTTTTGGAGGTGGAGGAAAGCCGAAGTATATGTACGTAGTTAGTACCCGGAGAAAAACCACCGGCCTACGGTCAGTACCTGGCAACTGCCCCACGTAGGTTTCGAACTCGCAACCCAAAGGTGGAGGGCTAGTGATAAAGTGTCGGGACACCTTAACCACTTGGCCACTGCGGCCCCAATTTATTTCAACCAAAACAACTAGGACAAACTTATGAAAATACAAAGGCATTATTGTTTTTCTTATGGAAATCTTCAAGCAATCGGGTAAATTCCTGATCTTGGTATGCAAGGCCTTACACATGGGACATATTTTTTTCTGTGTACATGTACTCGTAGTGCCATAAGATTTCAAAAAAGCAAATTATCTCCACTTAGATTTTGTTTACTTTTTTTCGTCTGTGAACTGTGTTGTCCAGTCAAAAATGATATGTATTTCTCTCCCACTAGAATATCAATTCTAAAAGGTTAGCAGGTATAATTATGTAAAAACATTTACCTTTAGTTTAAGACCTATGTTTCAAAGAGTTTTGAACAATTACTTTTCATCAGAAAAACTTAAACATGCACTTATGTAAATGACAGTATCATTATTCTGAAACTTGAAAAGAACAGAATAGCATATATGTATTGTTTATGTTTGTGCTTGTAAGAGCATGTGTACCAATAAGGGGGATATAAAAAAAATTAAATCAATATACCATTGCAGAATATAATTGACCTTATTATATATCCACACAGATCACTAACAAAAACTTGCAGATTTGTTTGTTCCTTTCCCTGGAAGTCATAGTAAAAGACTGAATATTTGTATTGCAAAATCAATGAGATGTACAGATAAGTAACCTTTTTATGAACTTAATTAAATGGACCAAACCTCTTCACTTCTTAATCATCAAATATGGCTGAGAGAAACTTCATATCCATGATTATGTCGGCATTTTAGATATTATTACATATGTAATCATGAATTGATAAAACATTTCTCTCTTCGTTTCCTTATATCTTTTAACTGATAGGCTTTACTAGAGGTCCTGAAACACGGGGATGCAAGTCAGCTGACAAATTCAGATGAGCAGAATGATGAGGAGTTCAACAATGTAATGGACACTCTAGTGTTTCATGAGAGAAAGGACTTGGACTTCACCGACCATTTGTGGACAGTCCTGTGTAAGTGTACCTCCTACTCCGAGCTTGTGGAATGTTTCAAATATGTCTTCACAGTTCTGAGCAATGGTGAGCTTCGCCCAATGGTTCATCGTAATAACAATACCACAGTAGCACAGATGGTACGAGATTCATACATCGGTAAGCTTCGCATGCCCAACCTCGCTGGAGTGTATGCTCTTCAGCTGTTGGCTGAAATTGGTGTCGAGAAACTTCATCAAGACTATGTCTTCACATTTCTGGCTAAGGAACTTGTCACACACAGTAATCTGGAAGCCTTCCTCAAAACAGATGTTAAGTTGGAACAGAAACTTGTCCATCTGGAGAAAATGCACCATGTGCTGGAAATGGTTGTGATGCTAAAACTCTTCCTAAATCTCCCTAGCCTAAATTTAGCCATTTGTGCACGAGCTATGTTGTCGCACTACCAACAAGAGGACATCTCTCTAAATCACGTGTTTGCATTCCCTATGCAGACCCCGTCGCTGAAGCATGCATTTGAGACATGCCAGCCATGCATGAAGAAGATGGTGCTTACCAAGATGGTGGGGAACAGGAAAGAATCTGTGCACCATTTACTGGTGACACAGCAACCCTTCCGACACTTACCTACCAGTGTAGACTCGGAGCTCGCTCTGGACACCACACTCAACAAGAACAAGAAATACTACTATGTCAGAAAGATTGAAAGTGTTTCCATTCTTGTCTGAATTTCCCTCAATATCTTTTGACATTTTATATTTGTATATATACTGTATTTGACCTGATAAGCACACTTGACTCTATAAGTGCTATAATTGAAACATATAAAAAGTTCTTTATTTCAGATGTCTGTCAATATATGGTAATCTTGAACTCTTTTATCCAAAGACTATATTGTTTTGGCTACATAAAGGTATGTAAATGAAAAGTTATTTTTTTCCATCCAGATTGCACAGGGAATCTTTTCCCTATAAACTTTACTCATAAATAGCAGTATAACTATGTTAATACAAAAATTCGGAGTTTGTATAGATAAAAACGTGTATACATTTGTATTTACAATGTTCTCATTGATAGGTGGATAAGTTTATGACTACTTTAATAGAATATTATTATCATTTATTTGACACAGTAATTGGATGTTGGGGCCCAAAATAAGAAAAACAGTTCCTGTGTTTTCACTAAACTTTGTTGACTATATTTTTGTGCCCATATTTTTAAATTTTATTAATTATTTCATATCTTGATAAACTTGCTATATTTTGGTCTATTTTCAAGGAATGACTATTAAAGACTAAATGTTAGCTATAGGATCCCTTATATATTGTTCCTTCTCTATAACCTTATTTAAAACTATTAAGTCAAGCCATCGACTCTACCAAACCCCCCAAAAAAGAAAAAAAACAAAAAAGATTTCTCCACCTTATTAAAGTAGCTACCATATTTTTTGACATGTTTAATAGCGAAAACACATGAATTATTTTTTTAGGCCTTATTCAAATAAGAAAGTATTGTGTAAAGCGCTTTATTACAGTGTATATAGATTAAAAAAAAAAATCCAGATACCACATAATTATATACCTGTAATTGAAAAAAAATCTGACATTTAAGCTACTGGTACACATTGGTACTGCTCTGGTTAAATTCCATTAGATTACCGTAACTTAAGTGTGGGGTATATATTTTCATATGTTTAGTGTGGTACACGCTCCAAATATCAGAATGAAATATAATTTATATCAGTTTTTCATTTTTCTCTGTATATGCAACATTCATAATCCATCATCTCTGTTAATCTAAATTCATTGTTCGTGGCCATGGACTTGCTGCAATTCATTACTAAACTTAAAATTTGTTACAAAATGGAGCTTACCATCCCAATAAATTTGAAATATCATTTGTATACTTTTAACCTTATTAGATATATATACAAGTGTACATACATTGAGTATCTTTTATTGTGATAATATAAACTGTGTATATCAGCTGATAAAAGGTTGAATCTATAACGACTGTTTGTTGTTGATTCCATGTAGAAGGCGACTAGAATTAGGCCTCTGAAGAATAAGGTGGCCGAAATTGTTCAAGATTGGCATAGAGAATTGTGTTCTGATTCCAGGGACCAGTGTTTCTGTAGGATCTTTGTGTATCACAGCTCTAGGTAATTTATTTATATATGATCAATTGGTATCTCCAGAATGTTTATCAGCCTGTACGGTGTACCTCCAGGATAACAGGGCATTACACTTGCTTGGTCCGTAATTCTGGGTATGCATCCTTATCATTCTTCACATGCATTGAAACTGTCATATTGTGTTGACACCACACCTGAAGAGTTTAAAAGAAAATAAAACATAAACAAGTTCTGTATCTGTTCATACACACTGAAACTGATAATCAATCTTTCTATCACTCAAAGTTTGTCATTGTCAATCAGTGTAATGAACATTCAATATTCACAATAAAAATTCAGGTATCCAGTGTTATGAGACAAAGTTTGCCAACGACCAGGTGGGAATTGACCCAGAACCTTTGAACTCTAACATTCCAACCAATTGATCTACCAGGCCAACAAAGTCTTAGACAACAATTTGGGAACTAAACCACCACGCTAATACATTTTACCATCCAGTAACAGGAACAAGTCATTAAAGTGAATAAGCAAAAATGTTTCCATCATTTTTCCATGGTTACCCATGCCTGTGAAAAGGTATAATACCTTCATAGCGGCCCTGTGTACGATAGTGTGTCTCCTTGACAACACATCCAGGTCTCTCTGATAACCTCCTCCTATTACGGTTGCTATGGGGATGCCGAGGTCGAATGCTGCATTGATCACAAAGCTATCTCTGTCAAATAATCCTGGAAAATAATAAAGGTGGCTTTGATAAGTATACCCACAACTGATACGACAGACTTATAAGTCCTCTGTCTGATCTCCAGTAGGTAGACTTGTTGGGTAGCAACACTGATCACCAAACATATTATATCATTGACTTTAATTCTCGACTGTGATTCACATTACTAATCTCATTATCTGACTCTGGTTTTGGTTTACATTAGTTTTGATGCTCTGACCAGACAATCAGTTTTGGTACTCAAGCTCGCTCCGATCAGACTACATACTTAGTTTTGGAACTCCAGCTCGCAGATCCGACAAATCAATTAGTTTTGGGTACTCGCTCTGACTACACAAATTAGTTTTGGCACTTGCTCTGATTATGCAGACAAATCATACCAGTATCGGTACTCATTCTGATCAGACAAATTAGTTTTTGAATTCCCTCTGACTAGACATAGCAATTAATTTTGGTACACACTCTGATCAGACAAATCAGTTTGGTACCTGCTCTGATCAAGCAAATGAATAAGGTACTCTCTTTGACAAGACAAATTAGTTTTGGTAGTTGCTCTGACAAGACAAATTAGTTTAAGTACACGCTCTGACACTACAAATTAGTTTTGTTCAGTTTGGAGACCTTGATATTTGTCTTACCTTGATCAGAAAGATTCAATTTTCCTAATTCGTCTTTTATGTGTGGGTCAACACCAGCGTCAAATAATATGAGGTCAGGACGGAAGCTGTTAATCACCCAAGGTATATGTGTTGATAAACTTTCCAGGAATTCCTCATCCTTAAAGATACAAAGACTTAATGTTATATTCAGACATTTCAATTGATCTTGGCACCATCATTTGCTTTGTTGCAAAAGAATTGCTATGTCTTTGCATGCTGATTTTCTCGATATTTAGACCTTTTCAAGAAAACATGCAATTAAAAAAAAACAATCGGATGAAAATGACACATTTCTCTGTAATTGTTTAGTAGTTAAAGGGAGAATCCTATTTCAATTTTCAAACTGTACCTTCAAGTTTTAAAGAATGTTACTTTCGGGGGGGATTTTTATTTACACCAAAATATGGAAATTTGAACAGTTTTTCAAAAGAAAACCATTTTGTGTCAACAATGAAAATATATAACCTTTCTATAGTGATAGATTATGACAAATACTAGATTATGGAAGAATAATAAAAACATGACATTACTATGAAAATAAAAATAATACTACACATTATCGTGGATTTTCTTTTATTCACGTACAAACTAGTTATCTCCCTTTTATGTTTTCATCATCATGCTTGCTCTGTCTACATCACAAATCAACATGGCTCCCGACTACTTTAGTGTATGTATCAGTGCTCACAATCTGTACTCAAACGTAGGTTTGATGTTTGATTGGAAATCTTTTTTACGGGAGGTAACATTTAATTAGTATCCATATACCCCTATAACAATTCATGTATAAACAACATTTCTCCAAAGTTCCCAACACAAAGGTATATACAGTTATGTTACCTAGTTAAATTAGAACAAAACACATTTTAATATAACTCATTGATAGAACATTCCTAGAGTATACAGTAGAGAGTTCACCTTTGTTCCTGGGTCCAAATCTACATCCAGGTCACTCAGTTGTTTTCTGTGTGGAAAGTTCTTACCGCAATGCATAGAAAATGTGAACACATCATCATTGTGTTGGAATATAGCTGCAGTGCCATCTCCCTACAGGACATTGATACATAGAATGTGGTAAGATAAATCTACATATCAAGTAATACAATATACAATATTTCACAATCACTACAAAACAGGTTGTTTCAACTTATGCATTTATTATATATATAAATTACTGACTTCTAGAACTGATCTGAAGACAGCTATGTTCTTAATGTGGGAGGAAACCAAAGAAACCAGAGAGAACCCACAGTCGTCCCATACCCTTTATTGCCTTATTGATGGAGATAACCTATTGATCCCATATCCTTTTACATTACATCCGATTGGTGTAGAAAAAACCCACAGCGACCCCATACCCTTTCACATCTGATTGATAGAGTGAACCCAGTGACCTGATACCCTTTCACATCCAATTGATTGAGAAAAACCCACAGTGACCCCATACCCTTATATGTGCAATTGATGTAGAAAACCCAAAGTGACCCCATACCCTTATACATGTATGTGCAATTGATGTAGAAAACCCACAGTTTTGACCCATGTTTTTTATTGTCCTATACATAACAATCTGTCAATAAACAGATAGATTAGGCTTCTTTGATTGAGTCGGGGATTATCACACTTAAGACCTGTCCTAGCACTCTCCAGGCAAGTGTTTTCCGCTTTTCTTAAAAAAAGTGGTTGATTACTTTTTACCTGATGAACATCCAGGTCGACTATGAGGACCTTGTCAACCATTTTGTCCCTGATCAAGGTTGCGGCAGTGATAGCAAGGTCGTTGATGAGACAGTAGCCAGAACCATATCCAGGAAAAGCATGATGAGTTCCTCCCCCAGTGCTACAGGCCACGCCCCTTTCCAGGGCCAATTTTGCAGCTAACAGTGTTCCACCTTCAAAAACAAATAATTTGACTCATATTACACCCTTCAGTATAATTCAAACTTAAATATTGTCGTGATTTATACTACTGCAACATATTATTTTTGATACAACTGTGTCATCTTTTATCTTTAACAAGATTATACGACCAATGAAATTAACAAGTGGTTCAGAAATTCAAAATGATCTAAAATCTATAATGTAATTCTACAAGCTAGCAACCACATGTCCTCATATATATAATTGAGAGTCCAACATCACACAAATGAGTATTGCAAAATGTTCAGTGACATGTGATACAACTTTGCTAACCAAGTATGTTCAATATGACACTCTTTTTCAAAACAAAGTTGCATGTAATGGTAATTGTTGAATCACAAATGAAAATTTTCACAAGTAGCTCATTGTATTTAATCCAGCAATAAGCTCACCCATGTCTCATGCAGTTGAGTAAAATGCTGACATTTGTTTTTTTGTTGTCCTGTGACAAAACTACCAGCAACTTTGAGTTAATTAATGCATTGAACTATAGCAACCCTTTCTCTTAAGGGTACATCCTACAATTGGGCAAAAGGGAAATTCCCACTGATCTGAGCTAGTAAGGTGACTTTATTCTCTCCCCTTTTACACCTTATATGTACCTGCTTCATATCTGCATCGGCTGACAAGACCTGCATTCCATTCAAATCCTGTGATTTGTTGTTCTTGCTTTGTTGTCAGGCCGTTCAAAAACCTATGTACATAATCCTGTGTGTGTACCGTACCTATATCAGACTTATCTATCCATTCTGGCTCAACCACCTGCTTAGCCGATATCACATTGTCTTTCCTTAAATATCTCATGACACCATGGAACTTCCTCATAGCAAACCGGTGTTTGATTGGTAGGTCACTTACATAACCATGGTGATGAACTATAGGTAACCCAGTAATCTCTGATCTTTTAATCTGAAAAATAGAAAAAAACATAATGTATTAAAAATGAGAATGTAACATTTTAAAGTTGTGTTCTACATACAACTTAGTGTGAGTTTGATACAAAATGAATGGTCTCCAGTTCAAAAGTTAGTAATTAGCTAAAACCTTTATTAACTTCCAAAAAGCTAAAAATGATCTTATGCTGTATCTTATCATGAGCTTCATCTGTCCTCATAAAAATATGAATAATCAAAAGGACCTGGTCATGGGTCATCTTACTATATATTTATAGTTAATAAGTGTCAATGATTATTAGCAATTACACTGTAGCAATTGTCATGCTGGGCTATAGAGAGAGTTCAAAAGAATGACCTTGATCCACTTTCAAGGTCACATGTTTTAAATGCCTAGCTTGCATGACAATTTCTTCTAACTAGTCATATGTTTGACCACAGGAATCAGGGTTGAAGATTTATTAAGTAGTTCAAATGAATGACCTTGTGTCCTTGACCCATTTTCAAGATTATACCCTTATTTTAACAACTTCTAGATAGTCAAAAAGTTTAGGGTCATAATATCTGCCAATGCAGCATAATGTTGCAATGAAATGCATTTTTTTTTCTTTTTCAAATGAATGCATGACCTCATACTATTTGTGAACTACTTTCAATGTGTGGTTATCTTCTTCTCAATACCTTAGACTTTTTGTTTCATATTTCACCTGTTGTTTGCCGGAATAAATTGTCACAAAATGTGTTTAAAGTTAAATGACCTCAAATTAATGTCAAAATTCATAACAGTCAAATGCTTTGAACTTATATTAACAGACAAAATTTGTAAAACAACCAGCAGGGCAGGGTTGGTGATGTACTATATGTTATTGAAGTAAGCTAACATTTTCCAACTTTACAAATTTTCTATTTCAAGGATCATAGGAATCAGTCAGGTTAAACCAAGAGGTCAAGGGTCATGACATCTGGCATTTTTTCTAGGATTGATATTTGCATGGTTCACCTTCCATCTTCGGATTTTCCATCATTAGAATAATTTCCATGGAATTCCATGTTATTTCAATGTAAACATGGTATGATTTTTTAATGTCATTATAAATTTTTTGTATATTTCTTGACTTATATTTGGTAAACCTTTTGAGATTGATGAATTTCAAATACATGTGCAGGTGAATGTTAAACTGATTCTCATTACATACAGTACCTTATGAATGAAATCCAAGTTGTTCTCATCTGTAATGCTTAGAGTTGATAGCCACTTTTTCCATATCTGTTTCGTTTTCCTCAATATCGCATATGTTTTCTGTCCAGTTAATTTTGGATACAGCATGATCACTTGTTGAAAGGATAACATTTAAATGCATACATTAATTACAAAAGGGACCATTGATTGTAATTATAAATCAAACGTTTGAAGATAATGTTACCACTTTAATAGATCAATGTGAATAAATTGGCCTACAATTTTATATTGATATACACTCCTATATAGCTTGTGGTCAATATATATAATGCATATATATATATAGTAAACCAGAAGTTCAGAATTTAAGTTCCAACTCCTTAAATATCATCTGTATCCAGTCCCGTTAATGTAATTATCTCATGTATTGTAGCTGTTATCCTATGCAATTGTTGTTCCTACTCTGTTTTTATTGCAGTTTTCAAGGAAACACTCTGAAAGACATATCATTTACATAACGCCTATAAAACGTATTCTTTAAAAAAAACTGCATACACTAATTGTTTTCCTAAAACTATTATCCAATAAAATATTGATAGTTGTTAAACAATTCATGAAGTAGTCATTTTTGGAGAACTTGTTAATTAAAAGTCATCCAAAAATTACTGACAGCCGTAAAGTACAGTACAAGCCCGAGTTTCCGATGGCCTTGAGCCCTTGACACTGTCTGGTGTATGTTTCATGGTCAGAGAAAACTCGGGCTAGGCTAGTAGAGTGACCGTTAGAGTCTTACATACATGACATTAACAATTTCAAAAATCCGAAGATAAGTACAGATGATCGATCCTTAAATACTACAACCACTAAACTATATTCATTTTAATGTACATTTTTGTCGTTTTGTTTCGACCCAACACTTAACGAAAACGCAAATATTGTTGTAATGTGATTGTTTACATTGTTGTGACTTGCTGCAGTATCCTTCAGAAACAGCTGTTGTTTATTTTGATGCGAGTTATCCGCCCTTGCCTCATTACCGGAAGTTGATTTTAAGGAGATGATTTTTCGAGCGAGTTGCAAGGTAAAACTCTCAGGCAAGCTAGGAGACATTCATAATGCTGCTTGTTGTGTGATCTTTCGATCGTTGCTTGTACTGCATTGTGTTTTTTTACCACAATTCGTTTGATAGGTAAATGCCTCAAGTAAATGAATGCACACGTTCATCCTCAGAACTTAGTCGATATCTGTCTGTCTGCACGTACGATTGTCAGAAAAAAAAAACAGTTTCACAGGGACTCGGTTTGTACAAAGGATAAAGATACACTATTTTGATGCATGGTTTTAGAATGTGAATGAAGTAGGCTTTTAGTGATATGGTTGATCAGAATCACGAAACCGAGCCGATGCCAAATATCTTGGGTAAAAAATAGGGTCCGCTGTGGGGTTGGGGTATTTACCAATCAGAAATAGGGCCATCAATCGGGTATTTTAATAATTATTTCTAAATACTTCTAGGCAAAAGAAATACAAAATATTTTACCTCTGACCTCTATACACACCAAATAATACAATATTTGGTCCATTCTCTTGTAAAAATATCGATTTAGGGTCCATTATCGGCCATTTCGGTAATTCAACTCGGACGACAATCGGGCCGCTAATCGCGAATGATTAAAAAATCGAATTAAAATACTTCTCGGTCAAATAAACTCCCAATATTTTACATATGATATAGTTGGACACTGTTGAACATATATTCGGGTCCGTTCTCTGAAAAGAATGCTAATTTAAGCCCCATTTCCCCCCGTTTCGGTAATTCCATGTCCGTTTCGGTCCGTTTCGGTAAATACCCCAACCGTCCGCTGTGTGTTCCTAATTTTATTATTATTACGATGAAAAATGAAAATGACACTGATGAAAAATTGAAATGAAGTAGCCATCCAAACTTTCTCAATTTTGATGTACATGTTCTAATAAGTACAATGTGTAAATGTAAATTATATACATATACACTAAACCTTGCCTATAATAGCTTGTTTGCTGGGTTTATCGCCCCGTGAACAGCCAGGGTAATTTTTAATTGGGGTCTCCTTGTAGTAGTTGGGTACTACCTCATTAAACAGCATACAAGAGGCACATGCCATCTAGAGCAATTAAGGTAAAGTGTCTTACCGAAAGACACAACCATGACAGCACAGGCTAGTGTTCGGAGGTCTTGGGGTTTCGAAACCGGTCTGGTCGTGCATTTTTCAACTCCTACTACATTTGGTGCCTGTGACCAAACCTTGTTTCAATTAAGGTGAATACTTGACAAGGGGATACTCGAGCCTGGGTTGTGAGTTGTGAAGTCTTGACTCTTCGGGGTAGAAGACTTAAAAAAGGGAGGGAAGGGTGTACCAGAACTGGACTGTGTCGATCAGCGGCAACCAGCTGGTAGCACATTTGGTAGAGCATCCGGCTAGTGTTCGGAGGTCCCGGGTTCGAACCCCGGTCTGGCTGTGCATTTTACCACTCCTACTACACATGTAGCCGTCCCTCAGCTTCCAAAAACACAAACCAGCATGGGTAGGGAGCAGTGAATCACATACCTCACTGTCAGATCTTCACACTGAGGTTACATGGCTGACACTGAGCTATGACAGTCCCTTCCTATAGACTCTTTTAACTTAATAATAGATAGGTGCGAAAAACAAAACAATGAACACTACAGACTCCAGGTTCCTTGCATAATGCATGGTACACACAACGGAAGTTCACGCTTGTAAATTTTCAATTTTTGTTTGAATAAAAACTAATAGTGTCACATTTTACTTCAATGTTACATATCTTTGTAGTGAGTCAAGACGATGTTGACACTGAGATTGGCCTTATCCAAAGGCATTGGAGATATTCCACCATTGCTGAGGATATCATCTCAGAATTATGAAGGTAATTAGATAACAAAGTTACATGATTGTACACTTAACATTGGGGTAAACATGATCTAGCCCCGTTTCTTTACATCTTTAAGAGAATCATTTGCCATGGCTGTAAGATTTCTTATGAGTTGGTAAACTCATGTTTATTTGATTCCTCTGTTTAATTAATTAGACCTTGTGATTATACTGATAGACCAACAACAGATTTAATACTCTACCAGACATAAAGTTTGAAAAAAAATATATTATGTACATTTCTACGTAACTGAAACACACATTTAAATGTGTAGAAAATAATCTAGAAACCCTTTAAATAATGTCTGTAAGCCACTGGCCGTATGTAACATATTAGTAGATTTTTCCTGTGTCTGTCTTGCAGTATGTCAGCTGTTTGATATAATTATTTTTTCGTTTAATCTCTTACCAGTGTGTAAAAGTTGCTTGATTAAACGCCATCTCAATTTACCAACCTGGTTCCCACAAAAGTTGAAAAATGGACTTGACAGAATTTCCAGTAGTTCTTCTGTCAGATGGCAGACAGATGGTACCTCAAGGAATGGTGGTAAGGACTCTAAATCAAAACAGGAGAATACGACGGAACCATCTGTGATCAAAGCAAGCAGTATAGAGGGAAAGGATGTAAACACTACAACAAAAGATACAGAATCAGCATCCCCTCCACACAATGATGGTAAGGATGCAATAAGTGTACAGGTGATGACAAGTGATTTTTAAGTGTGAAACCAATTCAATTAATATTAGTGTTTTGGCTATTTCAAAACACATGCTATCTTGAAAATTCTGTGAATGTTGCTATGTGCCTTGAAAAGTCTTGATTTGAATACTATTTGAATATACAATTCATTATTTCATGCAGGTAATTAGTACCAATTTCAGATAAACATGAATATGGGTTTATGGTCTTTCACCCAGAGGGTCAGGGTGTCCATGGAATTTTATACATGTACATGTGGCATGAGTTTACCTAGACGAGGAGGTGTGTACACGTACCAAAAGTAGGTCACTCTGACCTACATCTGATAGGGACTGTAGTTCGCAGAAATTGTCAATTATCATATGATTATATTTTGTTTTCTGTTACAGATGGAAGTATAGTAATTTCGTTTGACTACAAAGAGGGCTTGCCACTACATCATCAACTTCAAAAGTGTATGGAAGATCAAACACTGAGAATAACTCATTCCAAAGGAAAGGAGATTAATGTAGAGGATGAGAAGTTTTCATGGCCAGTCTTCCCTAAAAACAAATGTATGTTAAACTATACCATAACTCAACTTAAACATTTACAGATACAAGATCTTAAGACTTAGATTGTATGTTCACCATATGTAGAGCTGCCCGGTACATGTTCAGGTTTCTACTGATTATGATTGACTTTACACGTGTCAAAGAAATTAAGGTACAACCTTGGACCCTTGGATTTGGAAATGGATCTGATCTTATTGACCATGCAATTATAACATTTGCCACCATAAAAAAAAATTGTGTCAAAGCTTAAAATACCTTATTAAGAGAAAAAAAAACTATTGATATTTAATATAATTCTGAGAGAAGACGTTGGAAAAAAATTATTTTCACTTTTTTTCTCTTAATTTTTGCAGCCATAAATCCATTTGACGAGGATGAGAAATTAATAGAAGAAGAACGTGCTCTGAGAGAATACATGCTTTCACATCGGTAAATAGAAGATAACAAATTAGATATTTTCTTAATAGAACTCAAATATATAACAAACATTATTTATGTAATATTTCATTTTTAGCTCACCTGCCCGAAGGGCAAGTGAGCTTATGCCGTGGCGCGGCGTCCGTCGTCCGTCCGTCGTCCGTCCGGCCGTCCGGCCGTCCGTCCGGCGTCAACTTTCCATTCAAGCAACTTCTTCTCAATAACCAAAAGGCCTAGAGACCTAATATTGGGCCTGTAGCATGCTGGGGTGAAGGGCTACCAAGTTTGTTCAAATGAATGACCTTGACCTTCATTCAAGGTCACAGGAGTCGAAAAGGCTAAAATCTTCAAACGACTTCTTCTCAACAACCAACAGTCCCAGGGAGTTGATATTGGGTCTGTAGCATGCTGGGGTAAAGGGCTACCAAGTTTGTTCAAATGAATGACCTTGACTTTCATTCAAGGTCACAGGAGTCAAAAAGGCTAAAAAAAAATTAGACGACTTCTTCTAAATAGCCAAAAGACCCAGGGACTTGATATTGGGTCTGTAGCATGCTGGGGTGAAGGGCTCCCAAGTTTGTTCAAATGAATGACCTTGACCTTCATTCAAGGTCACAGGAGTCAAAAAGGCTAAAATCTTTAAACGACTTCTTCTCAATAACCAAGAGTCCCAGAGACTTGATATTGGGTCTGTAGCATGCTGGGGTGAAGGACTACCAAGTTTGTTCAAATGAATGACCTTGACTTTCATTCAAGGTCACAGGAGTCAAAAAGGCTAAAATCTTTAAACGACTTCTTCTCAATAACCAAGAGTCCCAGGGACTTGATATTGGGTCTGTAGCATGCTGGGGTGAAGGGCTACCAAGTTTGTTCAAATGAATGACCTTGACTTTCATTCAAGGTCACAGGGGTCAAAAAGGCTAAAATCTTTAAACGACTTCTTCTCAATAACCAAGAGTCCCAGGGAGTTGATATTGGGTCTGTAGCATGCTGGGGTGAAGGGCTACCAAGTTTGTTCAAATGAATGACCTTGACCGTCATTCAAGGTCACAGGAGTCAAAAAGGCTAAAATCTTTAAACGACTTCTTCTCAATAACCAAGAGTCCCAGAGGCCTAATATTTGGCCTGTAGCATGCTGGGGTGAAGGGCTCCCAAGTTTGTTCAAATGAATGACCTTGACTTTCATTCAAGGTCACAGGAGTCAAAAAGGCTAAAATCTTTAAACGACTTCTTCTCAATAACCAAGAGTCCCAGAGACCTAATATTTGGCCTGTAGCATGCTGGGGTGAAGGGCTACCAAGTTTGTTCAAATGAATGACCTTGACCTTCATTCAAGGTCACAGGGGTCAAAAAGGCTAAAATATTCAAACGACTTCTTCTCAATAACCAACAGTCCCAGGGAGTTGATATTGGGTCTGTAGCATGCTGGGATGAAGGGCTACCTAGTTTGTTCAAATGAATGGCCTTGACCTTCATTCAAGGTCACAGGGGCCAAAAAGGCTAAAATCTTTAAACGACTTCTTCTCGATAACCAACAGTCCCAGAGACCTAATATTTGGCCTGTAGCATGCTGGGGTAAAGAGCTACCAAGTTTGTTCAAATGAATGACCTTGACTTTCATTCAAGGTCACAGGAGTCAAAAAGGCTAAAATCTTTAAACGACTTCTTCTCAATAACCAAGAGTCCCAGAGACCTAATATTTGGCCTGTAGCATGCTGGGGTGAAGGGCTACCAAGTTTGTTCAAATGAATGACCTTGACCTTCATTCAAGGTCACAGGGGTCAAAAAGGCTAAAATCTTCAAACGACTTCTTCTCAATAACCAAGAGTCCCAGAGACCTAATATTTGGCCTGTAGCATGCTGGGGTGAAGGGCTACCAAGTTTGTTCAAATGAATGACCTTGACTTTCATTCAAGGTCACAGGAGTCAAAAAGGCTAAAATCTTTAAACGACTTCTTCTCAATAACCAAGAGTCCCAGGGAGTTGATATTGGGTCTGTAGCATGCTGGGGTGAAGGGCTACCAAATGCAAGTTTGTTCAAATGAATGACCTTGACCTTCATTCAAGGTCACGTCGATCAAGTATGCTTAAATCTTTAAATGACTTTTAGTGAAAAGCCAAAGTGCAGAGAGACATTATATTGGTCCTGTAGCATGCTTTCAAATAACTGCAGGATCGATATATGAAAAGATCACTGCATTGCAGGTGAGCGATTTGGGCCCATTGGGCCCTTGTTTATAAATGCATTCTTTCCAAAGATATAGATGTATTTGGTTCTGTTATAATTACACCTACTTGTAATAATAAGAGTAGCCAAGGAGCATTCACATGTATTACATGTAAAGTAATGTTTGCAGTGATATTTTTTTTTAAGGTAGAAATAACAAAGGATTTATGTCTGTTTTAAGCTCATTATTAAAACAAAATTAATGTACATTGTAGTTTTGTATAATTTATTTCCCAGACACAAAAAAAATAGATAGAGATATAGAAAACTGGCAGTAATTGGGCTCCCTGGGATCAGCTTTTTTAGAAACAGTTTTCTAGTTCAAGGTACATTACATATATGTAATACAAGTGTCTTGATTCATAAACAAGTTTAAATTCACTATTTCCTATTATGTAATAGATATACTTTCTTATATGGTAGATATCAACAATCTAGCATACAAAGACCCTTGTACAAAAAAGAACTGAATGATTATAAATTTTTTCATTTCAGAAATCTAAAAAATCTTAGATACATAAGAAAAAGGAATGCATACCGCAATACAGACAAGAAATATGTCACCATGTACTCTGTATCCGATCTACATAAAAAGTAAGTATGGTGTATACACATCAATACAGCTTCAGTTTCATCTATATACACCTGCAAATTAAATTGATAGATACTTACCTATCAGATCCTTAAATAGTCAAACGCATATTTTCATATGTCCGTGTCTCCTGTTTCACCAACATGCTTTGATTAAAAAGCTGAAATCAAAATTGCACTTTGTCATTGTATTACCTAACCTATTCATATCCAGTTGGGGAATCAAGTGAAGCAAATTAAAGGCAATGTAATACAGTGAAAGCTGACTCTACTGATTACTGACTAAACTTAAACTGTTACATCTGACCATATCCACTAGTACGATCATTATACCACATTATTTGTGACATTGACTTTACTGACACATTGTCATATCTGACACATTGAATTAGTCCCATACAGTGTCGGTAAAGTCAGGTCCGACTGTAAGATTCTTTCGTTTTATTTAAGGACGGTAGATACAGTGTCGGTAAAGTCAGGTCCGAATGTAAGATTTTACTGTTTTATTTAAGGACGGTAGATACAGTGTCAGTAAAGTCAGGTCCGACTGTAAGATTTTACTGTTTTATTTAAGGACGATAGATACAGTGTCAGTAAAGTCAGGTCCGACTGTAAGATTTTACTGTTTTATTTAAGGACGGTAGATACAGTGTCAGTAAAGTCAGGTCCGACTGTAAGATTTTACTGTTTTATTTAAGGACGGTAGATACAGTGTAGTAAAGTCAGGTCCGACTGTAAGATTCTTCCGTTTTATTTCAGGACGATAGATGTCTGGGGAAGCATTGAAAGAATGGAAATGCAGCGAAAACGACACAAGAATCGGTATGGTAAATATCAGCCAAGCATTTCTAGTGACTTCAGAAATTTCTGATTTGAAGCCATAAATTCAAGAATACAATGGACTTGCTTAGTCCAGTTATGAAAAGTGGTATATAAATGTATATATATTAGGAACCACCTGTGTACAATGTGAACTGTGACTGGTCATTTTTGGTCTAAAATTGATCTATAATAATTGGGGTTCTTCTTCAGCCAAGAATCGATGGAATTAAGCCTCACTGTCAGGTTGTTCCAATCGTTTTTTTGGACAAATTAAGAGATTATTTTGTTCAATTTAAAATTCAAAGTGAGCCATGGGGAAATTACTGTACCATCAAAATCGTAAAAGAATATTAGTGTTTGTGTCATAAAATATAACATCGTATCTACTGAGTCGGGCTTTAATCCAAAGTTGTGTTGATGTACTATATAACTTTTGTGTAAGTGACAAGACACATATATGTAACAATTTCTATTACCAATTCATTCTCAGAACCTGTCAGTAATGTAACTTCTTGGTAGAGTTGTAATCAATTACAGCCAGATAAGGCAATTGATATTGATAACATACAGATGTCGGTCTCTTTTCACCTCCCCCTGATATTAAACTGAACTTCCTAAGAGATTGAGTGGTCTGAAGCTCATACATGTGTACATACAGTGGTAATGACTGACATTGACTTTGAGTTAGAAATCACGGCTGCTGCAGTACTCTTGTGCGTATTAAAAACAAACCCTTCAACCTTATATTCTACATACATATTTTGTTACCAGGTATATATTCTTTCTTTTACATTCAGGTTATCAAGATGATTTCAGAATTGAAGAAAAGGTAAGAAATAAACAATCTCCATGATTAAGTTTAAATAACAGAGATATGTGGAGCGGAAGGGAGGACTAGGGAGGGTGTGTGTAGTTGTGTGTAGTTGTGTGTAGTTGTGTGTAGTGACTGGGGCAAAAATCTTCTTTTTTTCTCTTGTGTTATTATTCATTGATCAGTGTTATCCTGGAATGTATACGTTGAAATTTATTTATTTATCATTTATTTTTGATAGTTTGTGAATATTTGGCATAGTGGTTCCTAAACAAAATATGGTCTAAAATTTGGGGGGGGGGGGGGGGGGGAAATCATAGTATGTATTGCTTGGTAGTTAACATTTTCACAACAAATATTTGTCAATAGGATATGAGATGGTGAGTAAACAGGTCGAAGCTAATACATGTACATTTCAAAATAGGATATTTCCTTCAATGTCTCCAATAAACTGTATTAATACAGAGAATGTTAAAATGTTGCGGAAATCACGATTTTAAAGAATTTAATAGTTCAGTATTTGATTTGAATAAAAGATAAGTAAAACGTCCTTGTAAGTTTTCTGTTTTCTCTTTTCAGATGGAATCAAATTCGGGTTTGTTACGCCAGACCATTACCTCAGCACCTGGTAAGGTGGTGTTATCAGCCATAGTAGCGTAAGTATTTAACTGTTGAATTTAATGAAATAGCTGTATCTGAATTATTTCCCGTTTTCAAACTCAAAATTATAATAACTAATTCCTTAAAAGAGTTAATTTCCTGAAACGAAAATCAGGAAGAAATAATGTAAATGCACATGATTTAGCGGTAAGCTAGTTTAAGTACTTTTAACGCCAGAAGCATTACAAAAAATAATGATAAGTACACTTTCTTTGAACTGTTTATACATAAAAAAAATCAGCATGCCAATTCATCAATGCGCTGGTCTATTAAAATTCGGAAATGCGTAAGAATAAAGCATGTTAACAGTAACTTCAAGAAAATATTACAGTATTTTCTAGATTCAGGATAAGGCTGCTGTATAATTAAGGTAGGAAAAATGTGTAAGCTTTAGAATGGGAAGATATTATGGTGAACTTTATACTGAATCTTAACATATAATCAGTTACAAGGTTTTCGAGAATTTCTGATTTTTCTGGATTACATTGTATTTCTTTGTTTTCAGTAACCTAGTCAATGCTGGTTTTAAAGGCTTTGCCTGGCTCTCAACAGGCTCTCATAGTATGTTTGCTGAAATGATACACTCCTGTGTAGACGCTATTAATCAGGTAGGTGATCTCATATTGATTTAATTCATTCCATATGAATACAGGGGTTAACACTAACTAATCGCCCTGACAGACCGCTGGGCTGCAAGGTTTTGAAATGAGCAAAAGGTGAAGCCCCTCCTGGGGGAACGGGGGCATGTCCTTACAGGCCCTAACCCCAACACTGAGGAAAAAAATGAATTCTAGATGCAGTTTCCTGCGTTCTATTCCATTCTGAGCATGCAAATATTAGATCTTACACCAAAGGATTTTATAAAAAAAAAAGTTTTGAAAATAAAGTTATTGAAGTAAGCGAAGGAAATTTTAGCTGGACATCATACATTTAGCTGAAAATGTTGGCAGCTCACAGGGCTGCTGGCCATGGTCTGGAAATTCTGGCAGCCCGACCAGATTCAAGGCAGCCTAGGGCTGCCGGGCTACTGTTATCGTCAATCCCTGGAGTAATATCGTTACATAGTGGAACTGGCATAGTGGAACTGGACTGGGCTGAGCACCAGTGGCCAGGTAGTTCAAATGGTTAGAACATCTATATAGATTTTGGAGGTCCCGGGTTTGAGTCCTGGTCTGGTCGTTGCGTTTTTCCTCTGCTGTTACAGTTACATGATATCAGTGATTTGTGAATGGTTCAAATGTATCAATATTAAGTAATATTACATTTATTTGATAATAAGCTCAACATTTAAGTTCCTGAAAATAAATTAAAGTGTTAACTACTGCTGGGTTAGATTTTGTTACTGCACCCAATAATGAAATGGTACTTTCTAGTGTCTCTCTTTACATGTTGACTTTACTGTTTACCACAGGGACTTGGCACAAATTTCCAGCCTCACAGTCCTTTATGTATAATACATGTACTTCATATATCGACCATGAGTAAGGAATTTGTGCCTAAGTCCCTGTGCTATTTATCATAGATCATATCCTGGCAGTGCTTGCATAGAGGAATGATCCCAAACTGTAAATGCTTCAGAATACAATGTATAGGGGACAGAATATATTCTTGGTACTCTGTAAATGAGCCTGTTTCAGATTACATGATGTTTGTATCACATTAAATTGTGAGATATTGTATCATATGTCCTTTATGTATTTGTTATTCAGATCTTCATGTTATTTGGACTATATAGCTCAAACAAAGCCCCTGATTCTGACCATCCGTAAGTATATTAGTGTTTCATTTTCCAATCCATTATATTATACAATATTAGGATCATATTTTTATGTTGTCAATTTTTAGTTGTTGTCAATTTTTAGTGGTAAAAACGTAATCAAGCTGACACAAGTGAGCAGCCAAAATTCATATCTTCATGTTTACAAAATTAATTATGTGTCTATTAGGTAAAAATCACTCTAATAGGGCTTGATTAACTGATTGTTTTGAAATATATGGAAAACTTAAATCTGAAACTTTGAATGATAAGATTATAAAACTGATGAAAGAAAATATCCTTGAAAACTTAAAAAAAATGTCAGAATAACAAGAAATTGAGGTACGGACAAAAGACCCCCGGACATTAGCCCCCCCGGACATTAGCCCCTCCGGACAAAAGCCCCTTCACACTAATCAAAAAGTGGACAAAAGCCCCTTCATAAAAAAAAATGATATTTATTTTTTTATTGATTTTTAATTGCTACATATACCAGAGACATATATACAGATATATATGTCTCTGCATATACATATGTCATCAGTGGCTTCGGCAAAAGCCCCTTCATAAAAAAAATGATATTTATTTTTTTTATGATTTTTAATTGCTACATATACATATGTCATCAGTGGCTTCAGCAATGTAAACAACCGGTTCCAACAACAACTACTTGAACTGTTACATAAACAATAAGCTGTTACACAGGTGTTTGGTAGGTTTTTAATTGATGTTGTGTTCTCCTGGAAGAAATATATCATTAATGGCTTCATTGTTTCTTTGATTTTAATCATTCCTAAAATTAAACGTTTCTTATTACAACGCAGAGCAACATGTTTGGTTAGGTACTTATTATATTATAATTTGAGACACTGCAAATAGGGATCAAATGTTTATTGCTTTTGTAGGCATTTCTTTGATTATCAATATTTGCAGTATATTAGGAAGTCAAAAATTATGTGTAATCAGTAACAATATGTTCATCATGGAGAGTTTTCCTGAAATTTTTAGCTTGCTTAATAATATAAAGTTTGAAAAAATAAATTATGTATTTAACCACACACATATAATGCTACACTAACATTGAACCAAGGACCTTCATTTTCCACACAATTATTCTCCAAATTTCAGAGATAAAAACAACAATATATATATATATATAGTTTCTTTTTTCAAAAGTACAGATTTATATAAAGTATACCAGCTAAATTTCTAAAGAAGGGGCTTCTGTCCGGGGGGGCTAATGTCCGGGGGGGCTTTCGTCCGGAGGGGCTTTTGTCCTAGGGGCTTATGTCCGGGGGGGGGCTAATGTCCGGGGGGGCTTTTGTCCTACACTCCAAGAAATTACCTTGGAAAACTTAAGATCTGAAAAAATGGGAAATTTCAAATTGCTGTATTATTTTTCAGATATGGATATAAATCAGCAAAATTTGTGTTTTCTTTCACGGCTGGAATATCCATCTTCTTTTTTGGAGGGCTGATCAACGTGGGCTTAGGAATGATGGGCTTCATGTCTGATATGCCTTACCATTACTCTGTATGGGTGAGGAACATTTTACTTCTCCAGAGGAGTCAAACATTTGTTACTGTGATTGAGGAGAAAGTGAAGACATGTAGTTAAAAGTTATAAGTTCTGAAATATAGAGTTTATGACTTAACATTTAATGTTTTATACCCAAGTTTCAAGGTTACAGCAAATGGGCACAGGTTTACACTTGAATTTTTAGCTCGTCTCTTCGAAGAAGAGTGAGAGCTTATGTTGTCACTCCGGCGTGCGTCGGCGTCGGTGTCGGTGTCGGCGTCAGTGTCGGCGTTGGTTTTCCAAATGTTAACTTTTTGGTGCAAGTGTTGAAAGGCATAGTAATTTATGTAATATGGTCCCTGTGGGGGTCAAACTATCCTCTGCCGGAGTTAAACTAACAGATTTTTTGGAAAAAAAAACAGATTTTTGAAAATGTTTGCGTTAAGTTTTTGGTGCGAGTGTTGAAAGGTATTAATACATCACTTTATAATTGTACTGATAATTAGCAATAGAGTCCCTCTGGGGTTAGACTATCCCCTGCCAGAGTTAAACTAAAAGATTTTTTTGGGAAAAAACCAGAATTTTCAAATTTTGGACTTGGAATATTTCTGCGTTAAGTTTTTGGTGCAAGTGTTGAAAGGTATTAATACATCACTTTATAATTGTACTAGGGTGCTGATAGTTGGTAATAGACTCCCTCTTGGGTTAAACTATCCCCTGCAGGAGTTAAACTAAAAGATTTTTTTGGGAAATAACCAGAATTTTTCAAATTTTTGGACTTAGAATATTTGTGCGTTAAGTTTTTGGTGCGAGTGTTGAAAGGTATTAATACATCACTTTATAATTGTACTAGGGTGCTGATAATTGGCAATAGAGTCCCTCTGGGGTTAGACTATCCCCTGCCAGAGTTAAACTAAAAGATTTTTAAAAAAAAAACCCAGAATTTTCAAATTTTTGGACTTGGAATATTTCTGCGTTAAGTTTTTGGTGCAAGTGTTGAAAGGTATTAATACATCACTTTATAATTGTACTAGGGTGCTGATAGTTGGTAATAAACTCCATCTTGGGTTAAACTGTCCCCTGTCGGAGTTAAACTAAAAGATTTTGTTGGGAAATAACCAGAATTTTTCAAATTTTTGGACTTAGAATATTTCTGCATTAAGTTTTTGGTGCAATTGTTAAGAGGTTTTAATACATCACTATATAATTGTACAAGGGTGCTTATATTTGGCAATAGAGTCCCTATGGAGTAAGACAATCCCTTCCTGGAGTAAAAATTGGATTTTTTCTTTTTAAATCTGTGTTTTTTTGTTTTTGTTTTTAAATCTTTGGACTTTGTGTTAACTTTATATTGTGAGTGTTGAAAGGCATAGTTATACATGGTATTAGGTTTTTTTTTTGAGGAAAAAACACATTTTTTAAAAATTTTCGTGCAAATGTTGAAAGCTTTTTAACACATTACTTTATGATTGTACTAGGGTGCTGATATTTGGTAAAAGAGTCCCTATGGAGTTACACTATCCTTTCTTGGGGTGAAACTGAACATAAAACAATATGAAAACATCACAATAGACAATTTATACCGGTCACATTTTTCAAGGGAGACAACTCTCATTACTCTCAAAAGCAATTACATTTGTGTTTAATATCTTCATTTAATCTACAACAGCATAGCTTGTCTCCCAAATGCATGAATTCACAAAACATAATCTGATCAAGTAAACAATATAAATATTATTAATGCAATTTGCGAAACCATTCCAATTAATATATTTGAGTTGTTTATTGACAAACATTTGCGAGACGAGCTATGCTGTTCTCCAACAGCTCTTGTTGCAATAATGAAGGGTCAAAATATTTGACAGGTAGACATGTCCTTTTGAACCCAAGTGTCAAATTTCATTTTGTGGAGCTGAAAGCATACTCTCAATGGTTTACTGAAAGCTTATGATCAATGATTGACTAGAATCTACGGTATACTTTGTGATGTTTCTTTGTCTCGTGTGTAAAATGGAAAGTAAACACATGCATCATGACTAGATAATATGTCATGGTATTTATTATTGCTGTGCAGTACTTATAAATATTTGTGTTTCATTATTTTTGACAAACAATATTTTGCATGTTATATTTTCTCATTGACAGGCCTTGTTGATACCAATATGCGCCACATTTACAGAAGGTGGTAAGTATATGATTACACACTCCTTTAATCTCGCCATTCAGATATTACAAAGTATCTTAGAGTAGTTATCTCACTTTTGTACAGACTGCCCTTATATATCACACAACTAACCCTGTAAGCAATCATCGCTATCAATTCACCAGAATTAAGTTTCTAACCTTTCTTTCGGGTTATTTGTCTGTACACAGCTTCCCTATATCTGTACAACTAATTACTGAATAGAGAAGTAGTGTGCTGGGAAGTATTGTAACACCAGTAAAAGTAAAATAAGGATTTGACTCCATGAATTAGGGACCTCATTTTGGTGTTGAGTGTTGTCAAATCAATAAAGGCTACATGTTCAGTTCCCGGACTCCAACGATCCGCATATTGTATGACCAGATAGGGTGTCATGTTGGGTAGTATAATATGATGGCCGAGGTGTCAACGTGTCAGTGTATGTATTTACGGTAAATGTTGTCTTTAGTCCCCTACAAGGAACAGGGGTGGACTAAAGGATTGTATTTTGTAAGTACGACCTCCTGCACTCTAGCTTGTCCAGGCCCTATCTCATACACTACAGTATTTGTCCTGGAACATCATACTTGAAGCATCACTGTGACTTTAAAAAAGCTTGTGAACTGTACAAGATATCTCTTGAACACTTACATTAATTTTTTTGACGAGGGGATATTTCTTGACGAGGGTATATATATATATACCTATTCGA
The DNA here is from genome assembly GCF_902652985.1 of Pecten maximus. NCBI lineage: Eukaryota > Metazoa > Mollusca > Bivalvia > Pectinida > Pectinidae > Pecten > Pecten maximus. The sequence goes on from NC_047020.1 coordinate 34,125,413, forward strand.
CCCCAACTTTCTATGAAAAATGCATTGTTTTTATTTAAACTTTTGTTAAAACACAATCTAATTAAAATTTAAATGGCCATTCTCACTACGTTACATGAACATCTAACAACTGTGTATTTCACTTTCAGGGCGAATTACCAATTTGTCAATGTCATCGAAGCAAACCATTTCTATTGCTATATGGTTTGTGGGACGAAATGACTTAAACAAAGTGACAGATTGTATAGGCTATATATGCACTCTAGTCATGCTAATTCGGACACATGAAATTCACTTCCAAGATTCTGGAAGTAGTCATTTGATTGGCTAATCCAAAAGGTCATCAGAACATGACCCCTTATGGGATGTTGTTAGATGTTCATGTAACGTAGTGAGTTAAAACAATGAAAATTTGAACATCAGAAAAATTCAACATTTACAATATCTCTGTACAAACGTAGTAAAATGATCACTTGTGTGTATAGTGCTTGTGAACAGCTTCTGTCAGATCTCCTTATTACCTCTGTCTTTTACATTCCAGGTTCATTACTCGTTGCGTGTCAGGAGGCCTTTAAAAAGATGCCGCCAAATGAAAGAAATTTAAGAGGATTACAAAATTTTGGTAAGTTCTCTTGCTACATCTGTCTTTGTATAACGTACATACATTCTCCTGGTAATATAAGGATCACTTGTTACGGGTTTTAGAAATTTGAGTATTCTACCTTTAAACTTTAATGGAAACCATATTCATACTGTAGAAACACATTTAATTCAACACCATATGGAAGTAAGTATTTTGAAGAAAAGAAAAAATGGTTGAATACTGTATACAGGAAAATATCGGTCCAGTATTGTAGCAATAAATACTGTCAAGATTATGTAGTTCTACATTGTTACTTTAATTTCTATTGGCCAAACATGTCAAAGTTAAATTATGACTTCATTTATCACATAACTGACCTGTTTTTCCATGTATTACAGCCATGTCACAAATATCCAAAGACACATGTGAAATAACACTATTGTTATGTCATAATGATTGATTACATCTCTATTTATATATGAGATCACACTGTTGTGTCTGTAGAGAAAAACTTACCATCTGAGTTGGAATACTCCTGTCTTATATGCAAAATATTTGGAAAGTTTTCTCTTATATTCTCTTAGATATAAGTTATGTGATAAAAACATAGTGTTTTTATTATTGAACTCATTTCATCAATTCCATGTGACATAGCCACTCACGCGAGATCCTCTATTTCTAAGATGTTTGAGAATATTGAAGAAAAGTAAATGTCTGTGAGCTTTTAGTTTTACAAATTATTATTTTGTGAAGTGTCAATGTTTGTCGCCAGTACTTATTTTGATGTTTTGTTGGCCACAGTTCAGCAAGGTTTGGAACCCAGCATGACAGTTGTGTTGTTGGAGGATTTTGCAGCAGTGGTTGGTAACATTGTGGCGTTAGGTTGTTACTATATAGGAAGTAGTTTTGGCCCCTCTTTAGTATGGATCGATTCGCTTGGCTCTGTAATAATTGGCGGCCTTCTCGGAGCTGTAGGGATGGTCATCATACGGACAAATTATTCGGCTATCGTTGAAAAGTAAGTACAATTTAATGTCATTATTTGACGAAAAAAAATGGTTTCTCAGTCATATTTTTACCGTCTTCATATGAATCATATCAAGGAATGCTATAAGCTCATTAAAGTAATCAAATTGATAATTAAAATTTTACCTTATAAGGTATGAAGCGGTCATACATGTAGATACAATGAGACCAAGATAATTCAACAGTAAGAACATGTACAACTTAAACTTAAGATTTAAAACGCCTATAGGGGGTTGGGAGGACAAGATTTCTATAAATTTTAGTCGGAGCTGTATCCTCAACCCCCTGTAGACTCCACGCCACACATCATTAACAAGTGCCTGATTCCTACCTGTCTGGGTTGCTGGTACACACAGATGTTTACATTGCTTGCTATTTTGTGTGATTGGTTGGCACCACAGATATCATACTCGTCTTTCATTGTGTTCTTTCATTTTCTTCCACAGATCCCTGACCACTTCTTGGGTGAATGATATAAGTTGAAAAATTGTTTCATTAGTGTTATAATAAACTTTATCATTTACTTAATGAACATGATTATTGCTTGATTCTTTGTAGGTCTGTCCCTCCCCATGAAAAAGAAGCTATTCAGTATACCATGGAGAGTGATCCCATTGTCAGGTAAGTGTTCACGATCAGTATCTCAATTAAAGGATGAAATTCTATTACAGAATGTCAGCCAGACACATAAACACTGTAGATCAGATTCTTACGCTTATTTGTGTAAACATTTCATCAAACCTATGTGAAGAATTTTCATTGTCAGATAAATCAATTCTGCTGAATTACTTCCCTTTGAAGTTGTAGATCGTGCATCAGACAGAAAACTGGATATAATGATATTTACTAAAGTGAAAAAAAACAACATAGACTGGGTTCATAAATTTCAGTTCAGATGGAAATTTGTGTAAAATTCTTCATATGTTATTCTTGTACAGATGTTGTAGGACAATTGAATAAGTCAGCTAACATATATCTTGAAAAGAAAAATACAGTGGACCCGCGATAAACCGGACGCCGATAGTCCGGAAAACTCACAGTCCGGACGGAAATGCACGGGAACGGATTTCCGTAACGTTATTTGTACTCACCAGTCCGGAAATTCCGATTCCGATTCCGGAAGCCCATTTTGGGAACGGAACGTACTTTTCATTAGTAAATTTCCCTCAATAATCCGGACGATTTTTTCACCACGAGGAGAAAAAAAAGTCGGGGCAAGTCACAGCGACCGCTACCAGGTCATAGCCCCGGGTGTTTACCTGTGTTACAATGTGTAGCTTTTGTTTTTATAACGGTACATTACTTACTCTCTACGACCTAAATGCCAGAATTTATGCACAAACATACAGTACGTGATACGATAATTAATCAATCTCAAATACATGTAATAAATTTATGATCGGTAATTAACATCATTAACACTTGTATTGGGTAAACACGGATGTCGGCTTTGTAACACCGTTACGTGAAACGACGACTCATTGAAAGATGCATGTTATTAATTACATACACATTTACGTATTAAGCAGTGATCACAAGAACTGGGTTGATTACACACAAATTAGTCAATAGTTGTCTGATGCTTAACTAAGCGTCACATTGTTAAGTGAATACGGGTTTAATAATTATCGGACATCTTGGGTAGTTCTCGCTGGTGTCGCATACTTTTAAATAGATAGCTTGGGGTTTCTGGTACGTAAAAATCATAAAAAAAAACATGGACTGACGGTAAGTTGTAAAATCCGGGTATTTTATTTAAGGTATTTAACGTTTGTAATTTCTACTTGTTTGTGAACCTCCGGGACGTGACACATGTGTGTTGTTTGTAGGTCACATATGCCCGCTATATATTTTTCACTTTACATGTTCTTTTAAAAACATAGTTTATTTTTTACTTTCTGCAGACAAAACAAGAATCATATCAGAAACATAAGTATATTTATTGTTAAAAAGTCTGACAATTAGACGTGTTTATGAAATGTAACGGATTGTATATAATCAAGGGAGATAACTCTTACACGACATTTTTTGGACCTGGTACACGAAATTTGGTAGTCTGGAAAACTCGTAATCCGGACGGTTTGGACTGGGAACGAAGGTGTTCGGATTATCGAGGGTCCACTGTACCCATACAGTGTCGAAGAAAAAAAAACAGATAAATTTATCTGACAGTGTGTCAATGTTAACAGGGGAAAAATAATCATTATCCTTGTATTAAGTCAAATCCTGCTTTATAGATAAATCCAGAGGCAAGAGTAAAATAAGGCATGATTGAATCCTACCTTATTTCATCCTTGCCTCTGGATTATTCCTTGATTATTAAGATTATGGTGTAAAGAATCGATTGATGTAGGATTTATGTTGAACTCTCCTGCTGTTGTAGATCCGTACATGATATGAAGGTGGTTAACGACCGAGTCAAGGCAGAGATCGACTACAATGGCCGAGAAATCACGAGCAAATATTTATTGGAGCAGAACATGTCAGCAATACTACAGGTTTGTTATATTCATCTTATTGAAAACATTCATTTTGCTGGTGACTATTTTCATATATAATAAAATATGTATCCGCATGGTTCATACAGATATGAAAGGTCCATAAATTTCGGACCTTTCCTGGAAAAATCTTGGAAATCAGTGCCATGCCATAAAAGTCTTGGAATTTGGCATAAATGTCTTGAAAAGTCATTGAATTTATATCTTTTTTGTTGAAATAATGTATAGAAGATATTTAAATTTTCGTGAAATAATAAAAACAGATTATCTGTAGAGTGTTGCGATAAAATCTTTCTTTGATTGTTACATGTAGCATGTTTACATAAGTACTAAATCCTTGTTATTGTGATGGGAAGAAAACTATGACAAACTGCCATAACTGTCTAAACTTCAGCAAAAGTTCATCACTGTGCCACAAAAGTCTTGGAAAAAGTCCTTGAAATCAATGACAGACAAAGTGTCTGAATTTAATGACTCACACCATGATCTAATATCACAGAAAGTACCCCAGTGTGTTTTTGATGGTTGTGTTATCTTGTTAGGTACAAAATACCACTGAACATCTTCCATCTTGATACAAGGGTTTCAACCTGTACAGGTACATGTCTTCTCTGGACCCTTGGAATATATCATTGTGGAATTGAGGCTCACCGTTTAGCTTCATTAGTTTCAGACAAAGAATAACTGATCAGTTGTTTGGCTGATATCAGTCCCATACAAACTACAAAAATGGTGTAGCATGGTATGGTATTTTGAATCATGGAGTAATGACCCAGGGATCAAACTACAATTAGGGCAAAATGACCCTAGTGCCTAAATACCTTTATGGCAAAATGACCCCACTTTCTCCACCCATCCCCATTACGGTCGATGTAGCATGCATTTTTATACTGTTTTTCTCATTTTCTAAAACACCAATGATATATCAAAATGATAACACAAACTGAGATTGGATAAGAGACCTTAGCTATAATCTAGTAATGAAATGCTTTTTATAGGGTCAATATACCATGGCCATGGGGAAAATACCGTACTACAATGGTACACATAAACCCAGAACTGCCGATTTTGGCTTTCGTGATGCCCCACGATTCTTCATCAATGAAATCACACAGACATGAATATCATCCACATACCTAGTTGGCATATTCCTAGGTACAGAGAAGACACATGTTTCAAGAGCTGAACTCTTGTATTTGGAAGATGACCAAATTGTGATGGTAGCTTCTTTAGCCCATAAGTATCTAAATTTACACAAATAAAGTGGCGTAAAATTCTTGTGGTGTACCATCCCTTAGTTATGGACAAGTTACAGTCTAAATATAATGGAGACATGCTTAGCCCTCAGGAATATATAAAAATTTACACAAATAACGTGGATCAACATCCCTATGGCCTAGCTTTCATCATGGCTGGGCAAGTTTCAATCTCGCTTCACAACAACCATATGAACAAAACAAGGCCCTTGTGATTCTTGTTAATTCTGCAGTAAATATTATAATGTACTGTTTTGTAGGAAATGCAGTATATGTCAAATGAGAAAGATGCAGAGGAATTCCTCAAGTACCACGGTGATAATGTTATCAATCAGCTTGGCATGAGGGTGGATGGCCTCGAGACTAGAATCAAGGTATGTACTTCTTAAGTTTGTCTTATGTTAGAGATAAGGGGCTATAATAGCTCAGGTCGTTCAGAACCCTGGCCATGTAACCTCTGGCGAAGTTTCGAGGTGCGTGGTTGGATGCTCCTTACCCTTGTTGGTTAGTGTTTCTCAGGAAGCTGAGAAACAGGCTCTCTTTTCTGTCATGGCTTTGTCCTTGACGGAACATTTTACCCTTATTGCTATGGATGGCATGCGACAGGCCTCCCTTTTGTTGTTCAGTGAGGTAGTCACCAACTACTACAAAGGAGACCTGCCTCAAAATTACCCTGGCTGTTAATGAGGCGATAAATCTAGCAAACAAACAAATAAAGATATTATATAGAGGCTGGGCAGCAAGGCCATAGAAATAAGCTGAGTATGGAGATTAGACAGAGAGTGTGGGTGTTAAATGAATCAATCCAAAAATAAATGTGAATGTAATTAAGAATAGTAAAATTATGTGTCATTTCTAAGAATCTCTCTTTCCTTTTCCAGTCAAGACACCCAAAAGTTCGTCATGTAGACCTGGAGTCTTTATGAAACCAAGCCTAATAATGTAGTGGAGATCATCATCCATTTATGTTGTGTTATTACTTTGCAAAATTTGTACGGAGACGATGATTCCCACACGTGTACAGAGATCATCAGTGATGTAGGTGACACACCTGTACAGAGACTATCAGTGATGTAAGTGACACACCTGTACAGAGATCATCAGTGATGTAGGTGTCTCCCCACACGTGTACAGAGATCATCAGTGATGTACGTGACACACCTGTACAGGGATCATCAGTGATGTACGTGTCTCCCCACACCTGTACAGAGACCATCAATGATGTAGGTGACACACCTGTACAGAGACCATCAGTGATGTAGGTGTCTCCCCACACCTGTACAGAGACCATCAATGATGTAGGTGTCTCCCCACACCTGTACAGAGATCATCAGTGATGTAGGTGACACACCTGTACAGAGACCATCAATGATGTAGGTGTCTCCCCACACCTGTACAGAGATCATCAGTGATGTAGGTGACACACCTGTACAGAGACCATCAATGATGTAGGTGTCTCCCCACACCCGTACAGACACCATCAATGATGTAGGTGTCTCCCCACACCTGTACAGACACCATCAATGATGTAGGTGTCTCCCCACACCCGTACAGACACCATCAATGATGTAGGTGTCTCCCCACACCTGTACAAAGACCATCAGTGATGTAGGTGTCTCCCCACACCCGTACAGACACCATCAATGATGTAGGTGACACACCTGTACAGAGACCATCAATGATGTAGGTGTCTCCCCACACCTGTACAGAGACCATCAGTGATGTAGGTGTCTCCCCACACCCGTACAGACACCATCAATGATGTAGGTGACACACCTGTACAGAGACTATCAGTGATGTAGGTGTCTCCCCACACCTATACAGTGACCATCAATGATGTAGGTGACACACCTGTACAGAGACCATCAGTGATGTAGGTGTCTCCCCACACCTGTACAGAGATCATCAGTGATGTAGGTGTCTCCCCACACCTGTACAGAGACCATCAGTGATGTAGGTGTCTCCCCACACCTGTAGAGAGACCATCAGTGATGTAGGTGTCTCCCCACACGTGTACAGAGATCATCAGTGATGTAGGTGTCTCCCCACACCCGTACAGAGATCATCAATGATATAGGTGTCTCTCAACACCTGTACAGAGACCATCAGTGATGTAGGTGACACACCTGTACAGACACCATCAATGATGTAGGTGACACACCTGTACAGACACCATCAATGATGTAGGTGTCTCCCCACACCTGTACAGAGATCATCAGTGATGTAGGTGTCTCCCCACACCTGTACAGAGATCATCAGTGATGTAGGTGTCTCCCCACACCTGTACAGAGACCATCAGTGATGTAGGTGACCCACCTGTACAGACACCATCAATGATGTAGGTGTCTCCCCACACCTGTACAGACACCGTCAATGATGTAGGTATCTCCCCACACCTGTACAGAGATCATCAGTGATGTGGGTGTCTCCCCACACCCGTACAGAGACCATCAGTGATTGAGGTGTCTCCCCACACCTGTACAGAGACCATCTGTGATGGAGGTGTCCCCCCCCCCCCCCCACACCTGTACAGAGATCATCAGTGATGTAGGTGACACCTGTACAGAGACCATCAGTGATGTAGGTGACACACCTGTACAGAGACCATCAGTGATGTAGGTGACACACCTGTATAGACACCATCAGTGATGTAGGTGACACCTGTACAGAGACCATCAATGATGGAGGTGACACCTGTACAGAGACCATCAATGATGGAGGTGTCTCCCCACACCTTTATGGTATTCATTACTACAATTAGTCAGCGAATTTTTTACTTTAAAATCTTTTTGCTCATTAAATGTCATCCTTACAAACATTTTATGGTTTTGTATTTTTTCTGTTATGACCATTGCTATCCATAACAACTGATTTGAATTGAATCAAAAGCATAATGTGCATTATTAAATATCAGGTGTTTTTTACTTACGTAACCAAATTTAATTGGAATTAAAAGAGGCCAGATCATTAATGTTATACAGTATTATTTGTTATGTGGTTATTTATTGTTATGAAGACATGTTAAATGATATTTAAAAAGTCTGTGTAATCATAATCATTAAACTGTTTTTATCATGCATTTTCCCCACAATAAATAAATATATTATGTATAGAAAGATGCCCCTTTAATAGAAATGCATTTACAGAGTTGATCTGTATTGATATGAAGCATGTATCAACATAGGTGATGTTAGTATATTAAATGCAGTCGCTAGAAAGTATTGCAAAATTTACTTATCAAAGTGACTGGCTATATATACGTTCTTCATTTTTTCTCGTCAATGTGACAGGAACTTTTGATGTTACCATTAAATGTAGTCGCTAAAAGGTATTGCAGAATTAACATACCAGAGTGAGTGGCTACATATACAGCCTTCATATTCCTCATCAATATAACAGGAAATTGTGGTGAATTTTGATCAAACATCATCACTGTATGTAAATTCTCACCTCTATTCATTTGTTTGTTATAATCAGAATTTGTCCCTCTTATAATTGATAATTATTCAAGATTTTCAATGTGGATGGGTGACAGAAAACTGACTTCCGTCGGTGAGACAAAACCCCAGGACCGACCAATATCTCATTGTATTCTGTTTTGAGGTCAGTTAAACTGAAGATGAGAATCATTAATTCTATGACCTTATACCATGTTTGATGTTACCATTCCAACACATTACGTAATAACACCTCCGTTATGTTGTAACAAATGCAATGTTAGCTTATATATAATTATGTACCAGTGTGCAGTTTTGGTGGCTCAGGTTGAAGATAACTTTTTTTTTTACATGTTGTTGATTAGATGTATACCAGTAAGTATAATTGTATGATGTGTGATCGACATGTTTTACTCAAAAACACACCAGTTCTACATAAGAGTGTTTTTGTTCATTTTCTGACGATCTCAGCGATGTGCAATAACGTAGATTGGCATTTAACTCTTTTTTTTTTATCTGTAAACCATTTAAAAATACAATATATCAATTTAGCTTTTTTAGGTCACCTGAGACGAAGTCTCAAGTGACCTATTCTAATCGCCTTTTGTCCGTCGTCGTGCGTCCGTAAACTTTTTACATTTTCGACTTCTTCTCCAAAACCACTTAACAAAATTCAATGAAATTTGGCAGAAAGTTTCTATGGCTGAAGGTCAACCAAAATTGTGAATTATATGGTCCCCACCCCTCAGGGGCCTGAGGGGTGGGGCCAAAAAGGGTCAAATTGACTAAAACTTCAAAAATCTTCTTCTCTACTCTCAGATATGGTGGAGTCAAACACTCTTTATAGATGAAAGGGTCTTGTAGTGCTTTACCAAAATTGTGAATTGCATGACCCTGGGGTCTCACGTTTGCCCCTGGGGAGGGGGTAAACTTTACTATAGTTTATATAGGGAAATCACATTTTTGACTATTATTTGTTGGATTTGTATTGGAATTCATTCTAACTTGTATCAAATTATCAGCATGGGATGACAGTTTGATGGTATGTACATGTTGGCCCTAATTGACCCCCAGGGGCTGGTGGGCGGGGCCAAAAAGGGTCAAATTGACTAAAACTTCAAAAATCTTCTTCTCTACTCTCAGATATGGTGGAGTCAAACACTCTTCATAGATGGAAGGGTCTTAAGGTGCTTTACCAAAATTGTGAATTTCATGACCCTGGGGTCTCGCGTTTGCCCCTGGGGAGGGGGTAAACTTTACTATAGTTTATATAGGGAAATCACATTTTTGACTATTATTTGTTGGATTTGTATTGGAATTCATTCTAACTTGGTTCAAATTATCAGCATGGGATTACAGTTTGATGTTATGTACATGTTGGCCCTGGTTGACCCCCAGGGGCTGGTGGGCGGGGCCAAAAAGGGTCAAATTGACTGCAATTTCCAAAATCTTCTTATCAACTATATGTTAGAATCAAATACTCTTCAAAGACTGATCCCATTAGGACTGAAGGGTGGGGCAAAAAAAGGTCAATTTAGTTGGCCGAAATATTTCAAATCTCAGGTGACCGTTAAGGCCCTTTGGGCCTCTTGTTTAAATTAACAAAACAAAATATCTGATGATGTATGAAATGTTTATGTGTGTTTCTTTCCTGATGTGAATCTGCGTAGTCATGTGGTACAAAACTTTCATGCATGGATTGCCGTATTAAACAGATATGCAGTAGGCTAATTTATAAACTTAATACAAAGTGTCTCCATTTTCAGATATTATTTATAAATGTACTTTCTGTAAATTGATGTCTGGTTGTTCAATTTAACAGGATAATATATTTTGCATTCAGACTGGTATGTGGGTATCAAATTTTTCACAACACTGACTTGTTAACATTATGCAGCAAACTTTGTATACAAGAGATCTTGTTTCGTTCAGATATTGTCAATTTTCATAATGTGGCCATAATCACAAGCCAACAAAATAATGGCTTTTCTGATAAGAAGAATTGATTAAGTTAATTCATTGAAAATGACCAGCGTTTTCCTGTATGTTTTGTATATCCATTCTCATCAAGGTAGTTTTATATTTCTCTATTATTGAACATTAATAAACCTAGGTGATCATTTAGAAATTGTGTGAAGGATTCCCGGTAACTAATGTAATGATGTTGTGAGCTTTGCATTATGAAAAAAAATCCAAAAATTACATGAATGTATATCCTAATTTGACCTGGTGTGTTGTGTATGGTTACAGGGCTTGATGATTGATAATTATTTGAAGGTGTTGTCGGTAGATTTTCCATTAATTCATCACTTGCTCTACTTCAAAGAAGAATGTATTTCTGCCTATTGCCATTGTCCTTGGCTAGTTTGGACGAATCAGCAGTACTTAAAGCTCATTATAGTTATCTATAAGCCTGGAGATCTAACACATAAACTCTGACGCAATATAAAGGGTGGGCTTATTGTAGGACAACGAAATAACAAGGTATGGCTGATCTGATACATATGTGTTAAGTGTCTAGAATTGAACTTCTGGGAGTATAATTACTGTCTTGACATAGTATTTCTTTCCTAGTGCTACATTTATGTTGTGATTTTGCGTCCTAAAAGGACATTTTTTGACAATGTGGTATTAAGATGGTGCATTTGTATGAGATGATGCATAGGCACATGTTAGGATATGTGTAAGGGTCGTATTGTTAGGGTATATTGGGGAGGTGCCAGGGCATATATAATGATATGTATATTTGTATCCCCTAGACCCCTCCCTGTATTCCCAATGATACCCTTCCATGTATCATAAAGTGTGCCTTTGGATCGTGTGGTAACTTAGATCATAGGTTCCTGACGCATAAAATAGGAAAAATACTCTGTAATGCATATATATAGACTATTCTTCCTATCTTATGCGTCACTCAGGAACCTATGCTTAGATATTAAACATGTATTCTCTTGTGTACTAAACATAGCTGTACTAATCACTATGAACCAGTTCATTGTTAATATCCACGTTCGTGAATGAGCAATTTTATCTTTTTTTATCGTCTATGTGTGATATAAAGGTTTCGTGTAAGATTATGTGAGAAATCTTAAAACAACTGTTGTGATATCAAAAGTTCTCGAAAGTGACTTTTTGAGTGAAAATATTTTACATTATGATGTGTGAAAATATATTACATTTATGACCATGTTCCCAATGGTGGTACCGGACATTTACCTGATGGTATACCAACACCAAGGTATATGTATGCATTATTGAGGCAGAATTCTTACTGTCAATTTATATTTGCAAAGTCCAGAGAGATACTTGAACAGTGATATGAATAACTAACTTGTTGCAGTTTAACACGAATCTGAAACCGAAAGCAAAAATGCATGTATCCGCAATTTTTCGATATTATGCAATCTGTGAATGTATCGAGCTATATATACCAAGTGCTGCTACCTTTTTTGAAACCATTGAGGCAATTTACATTATGATATCTGTACTGTATGTGTTTTAATATATTCAACTCTACGGAATAAAACTTTGAGTTTAAATAAATAATTTGTTTCACGCTTTTATGTGTATTATGGCAATAGAGATTACTGCTGATATAAGAAAGGGGATAAACGAAACTCTAACTGTAATTCGGAGTCGGTGACATGAGAGCATGATTTGAACAAAAATAGATTTTCACGGAGACCCCAAAATTACAGAATGGTAATCAGCCACTTATCAGCGTCCCCTCAATGTTTCTTGGGTTACAGGAGAGTAAACCATCCAAACAAAATTGATACATATTGATGGATGCTTTTGTATTTGCAAGACTTAATTTAGATACACAAAACGCAATAAATTATAGATATTTTGGATGGTTCTTAATTTTGCAGACATATCTGGAAAAGAAATCGACTGTAGACGAGATGTCTACCTCTGTTTTTTTCTAATCTACAGTACACAGAAAGCATATGACAAGCATTGGCCATATTTGTTTAATGACAAAAAATGATGTGAAAATGGACTGTAGACCTAGAAATGACATCATATAATATCGACAGAATAACGAAAACAAATTTTCAACTCAAAAATTGATTAAACGACGGGGAAATATTAGCAAAATATAGATTTGCGCGGAGACTTCTGAAAAAGAATAAGAGGCCATGTGTTCTGGAAGAGTAAGCGTATTCTGTTTTATCTACGAAACAAATAACACAGTCTCAAATGAGAGTAAGGATGACGACAAAAACGGAATTACTAGGAATATCAACAAGTATCAAACACATCTAACTTCATATCGCATAACGAAAAAGAAAATTTCCAGATGAACAAGACATCGACCGTAAAACGTTCCTGTGGTCTTCACCAACCTCCATATCTCGAAACCCTGTGTTAATTTCTCCTTCAGCAGTCGACATTTGTCGCATAACTGTGATAATTGGAATACGTCCTTGAATATCGAATCACCTGGGACATGTAGATAGGGGATGCAAGGGGAGTCGCTATCTAGAAAGGGAAAGTTAACAATTGGGAAATAGAAATCACTATGCTTGTAATACATCTTAGTTATAAGCTGTCCCTGCTGGTTTTGTTGTAAGTATAGATCGAGGTAAGTGGCTGATGTTGAAGAGTCCTTCTACAGTGTACCGTTTATCCGACCGACAAGATCAATAAAGGTAAGTTATTAAACTTACCAAAACATTGTCATTATTCCTAAAGATGAAATTGAAGAAATAGTGTTACATATGGTAGGGTAGGTTGGAAACGGAATGATATTTTAGTCTTTATAATACGTGTTGTGATATTGAGATAATTATACGTCTTGTGCAATAGAATGTCACATTATATAAAGTCAGTATTATCAATGAAAATATTCTTTAATCGTTAGACAGGAGAGGGGAATATTTGCCTTTTAGATAACGTAACGTTACGATAGACGTATTTCAGGGAAAAGCAATTCATGAATGGCCAAGTCATGCTAAGATTACCAAACACACACACGCCTGCTTCTGCCGCTCGTTATTATCTTTATTGATATATGCTAATTAGAATAATCGGTTACCGAAAAACCACTGATCACCCAACTGCAGATTTTGATAGAGAACTGAAATTTCACTTTCTGAAAGTGATGATTTGAAATCAAACGAACACGTTCGAAAATGTTTATTTTAGTTTGATATATGTTGATTATTCCATTGAATTTTCTAAGAAAATAAACAGGCAAATTTAGCAAATGTGAATGATTGAAATACTATTTGTACCTTACGCCGATTCTATATAGGTATGAAGGAACATGTCTCACATCTCTCCATTTGAAACTTTCCTGTTTCGATAAGTTGTTTGATTAATTTTTAATCTATTTCACAATATTGCACAAATATAATTATCACACTGAAGTATGGTGTGAACTAGGTAACACTATTTGTCTCCATTAATCCACAAACAAGAGAAGACAACAAATTCTTTTAAATATGTATCAATTTTAATGTTTATAAAGTTTGTTTTGAAACGTCATACGTCTCGGTGATATAATTGTGATATATATACTTATGATACAATATCCAATGGTCGTGACGTATGTTTTCCATAATTTAAATGACTATTTACAATGATTCTGTCGAGGTAACATTGATGAATTACTGACCGCATGTCCGGTCATACATATGATCGAGTCATTTAAAATATACCGTAAAGATTGTAATTTTCAAGGGCCCCTTTTCTCGCTATTTTCGAGGATAGGAAATAATCGCGAAAAAGAAACACATTGAAAAAGTAACATTGATATGATCAAGTTATGATTTGGTCCACAATATATATCCATATAGATATTCTTGGCCGTTTTATCAATATCATCTTTAGTTCCTATCTTTATTTCCATTTAGTTTCCCGTTAGAGAGGTTTTCACTATGAGAAGTTGCGCAACAGCTACACAACACACAAAAGCAGTTCTGTTCTGTTTCAATAACTCGGGTCTATTCTGATTATTTTCTGATTTCTCAATATATCTACAAATCTTTCACACAAAGAAGAAACAAATCCGACTGAAATATGTTATCATAGACACACAGTAGTGAGTATTAAAGCCGTCTATAATAAAGCTATTCATCAAAGAAATCTCTATACGTTGTGTCAATACTGACAAAGATCTGTAAGCAATGAGACAAAATATTTATATATTATCCGTGACACAACATCAATAATAAAAGGATAAATCCTTAACGTGATACATATGTACCATATCCGTAGAAATGCTGCCAAAATTGTAAACATTATATATATATTAAAATGTTCTTATCCTCAGTGTTTTCAATGTTATAATTTATATATATGTGTGTATATATGATGTTCTTTCTATAGATTTGTTACTTCGTGTACAGAAAAATAAAAACACAAAATGAAATTTAAGTCTAATACTGTTTGATAATATTTTGGGAGTATTATGATGTGCTGAGCATTGTGATGGTATGGAATTAACGCGACAAAGTAAAATCTTAACTGGACTTTGATGCTGTAATCCAATGCCCTTTAAGTTTCGGAATTCACTGCCTTTTTTATAGATATTATGATACATAGGCCCTATAACTGTTGGTGCAAGTACTCAAAATGATGAACTACATACATCTATTGCGATCACCAAACACCCATATTTGGTGTCTTTGCATAAAACATTGGTATCTCAGCTCCATGCAATTCCAGCCAACGTTAATGCTATCTTCATCTCATTAGGTCAAAGTTCAATACAGTCACGTGGTTGAACACGAGAATGGTTATATCACTGTTATCTTTAAATCCTTTCATTAGATGAGAATGCAGGAACATGATTGGTGAAGAAACACGATGATTCGATGATTCAGTAGCACCAAGCAGTGACAATGGGTTGATTTTGATCTTCGCTACAACTAATTAAATTTACTAGATTCTAACCACTTGGGTAACGTCGCCTCCATGCGTTTTTCCATATGTTCGACAAACATACAGTTGAGTGGAATCTGTAAAATATCGTTAGTGGAATAGACACGTGGTTGACAATGTTCCAAGCCACTACACCGTAGTAGTTGAGTTGCATTGGGTTAGCTTGTGAGCGCAGCACTTCAAATGTGTTAATACTCCACAAAGCAATGTTACACACTAACAAGAACGTCACAAACTCGCGACCTGGCTTCTGGCGCTCGTGCTCCCGTTTTCCCGCCGATTTCCGGAGCGCGTGCAGAAGGAATACAGTCTGAAGTGTTGCCTGGAACATTCCCAAGACACTTGATAATATGACAAGGAATCCATTGGATTCTTGACTGTCCATAGCAGCGGCGATGATACTAAATAATCCGAAGGTAAATTCTCCAACCAACCCGATCAACAGAAGACTTTCCTCAAGGTCAATCTGCTTCTCGATCGAGTAACGTAAAGTTTGCATTCTGTGAAACGCCAAGATGACCGCGATCGACGTCAAAACGTAGATGACAACTTCTGAAAGGTGTTCCAGTTTGAGAGCTGTATCCAGATACGACATGGAACCGATCAGAACAAAAAATATTATCATAGTAATGACTGTGGCAACCAGAACGAAGATTCCGATGAAAAGTCCCCGGCTGGATCCAGAACAGTCGACGTTAATCCTTTGAGCCTTCGCTTTTGATTCAATGTCCTGTATGTCGTTACCATCGTAACCCATGTGGAACCGTCCGATATTCTTCCACATGACGTACAGGATACCTGACATGATAGAAAAGAAGCAATACTATACAGTGGCGTAGGAAGTCGTCAAAAAGTGGGGGGGCAAAATTTTTTTTAACCTTAAATTTTACACACTAAACAAATCGTATGCCATCTCTGCAAAATTAGCCAATAATTATCATTTCAACATCCCATGATAGTTTTGATAATTTATGTAGTACAAAATAAGTTATTTACGCAAATCAGAATATATATATTAAATATAGCAAAACATGAATCACCAGGCCCGCCCAGGGCGGGGGGGTCCAGTAATTCAGTAATAATGCGAGCGTCGTAGGCGCGAGACGATTTTTTTTTTTGCGGGGTCCGAGGGGCCGCCCAGCGGGTCCAGGGCAGCGCCCTGATATGGGGTCAAGGGGGTCTAAGCCCTCCGCGGAAAATGAATATAGTACATTTCCAATAATTCGGGATCAGGCGCGGATCCAGGAGTTTTCGAAAGGGGGGGTCCAGTAATTAAGTGATCATGCGAGCGCCGTAGGCGCGAGCCGATTTTGTTTCCTTTTTGCGAGAGGTCTGGGGGCCGCCCAGCGGGTCCCTGGGTGGCAAAGGCCCCCCTGTAGATCTGCAATCGAAAGGGAACCAGTAATTTAGTGATACAGCGAGCGCCGTAGGCGCGAGCCGATTTTTTTTTTTGTATTTCCTCGTACCTGTCGGTAATAAGTATCACTCTATTCACGTTAAAACCGCGCATTCTTCTTCATGTTGTGTTTCTGTCTTTTTTCTCACATATGAACTCAATTAACTTCACAAATTATCATCAACTTATTGAATCTATGTGATGAAGTTGAGCAAAATTTCTTATAAAGATATAAATATTGACTTACCAGGCTGTTGCACAGGTCTGAGGATTGATATACTAGTATAAAAGTCGGAATGTTCCGGATGTACAAGATAAAGTTTTTATCGTTGCCTTCAAGAAAACATTATCGGTTCGGAAATATACAGATATTTATCGAAATGAATATATAAATTCGCGTTTTATCCCCTTTTTTTAGATTTTGGATGTCAAAAAGTGGGGGGGCAAAAAGATATGTTTGCCCCCCCACTGAAAAAAGTGGGGGGGCAATTGCCCCCCCTGCCCCCCCGCTTCCTACGCCACTGCTATATTTGAATTCGAATTCGACAGTTACACTGATTAAGTGTAGGAGTAGAGCCGACCACAATGTTTTATACAGGAATAGAACAACTTTAGGCTTAAAGGCAATAGTTCCAAACGTCCTAAATTGAACCTCATTTAAACATTTTAAGCTCAACCAGATCTAAGCCCTCGAAACGTTCTCAGTTATTGTCAAATTCCCATATGTATGGATGCAAAATTATCACAGGGTTACAAAACAGAAAATGGGATGCATTTTTCTATATTCACGTTAAGGAGAATAATAGCACAAAGCTATGGAATTCACCACCTCACCTGGAAATGTGACGTTTTAATGGTCTTGTTTGCAATCAGGGTTACGTACAGATGGGGAAAACGTGTTTAAGAAGGCATAAAACTAACTGAACGTTTCAGGAATATTGTCGTCTGCTTAATCGACACCTGCCATGTAAATCTAGGCGAAATCCACATAATGTCGCGTTCTAGAATTAAGAACCGAGGTAGAGCATAGAAAACGTCAAACTTAATTTCCCACAAATACAATATTGACGTACCAGTTTTGTATAAATTTGTTATCTATCCAATTAATTAAATCGCGTGACTTACCTGCAAAGATAATACTGTACTCCACACTACACGGATACAGGTATGGTCCAGATGACTCCACTACGGACTTCATTAGGGAGTTACCGTTACATCTCACGACACCGACAGACGTTCCGGAACCGTTCTGTACTGTTAAAATAAACAATAACGCTACACTGTCAGATTTTGAAGTTGGGTTGATCAAAAATTGCTTTCTCCAAATACAATGTACAATATAGTTAGAACACATGTAATATTTACGATAAATACTTTTCCCTTCAGCCTCTTCTAGATGTAAGACCTAAAGCACAACATTCACGTTTACCTTACGTAAATATGCTATCAGAAATGGCCGATTGTCAGACAAAATCTGCACAAGCTTAGTTTATCAAGGTAGATCTAAAATGAAACATTATAGAAAATGCATGAGGTATCCTAGGTAGTTATCGTCGTTATCATGAAAAACCAAGCTTAAAGCTAAAATACATCATTTATAGATATACAGATATCTTACTCAAGTTTATTATTTTAAAAAACTAACCGATGACACGAATTTGACACTAACTCGAGATTTCAATAAATGATATTTATTGATGCTCTGCATATACAGTAGGGCTCGAAGTCATTTACAAACGCTGTAAAAGGGAAATCTATAGAAAATCTATTTTTCAACAAGAACGACTTCCAACATCCTTCTTTTGTTTGTTGTCCGTAAGGTACATGACAACGACATTCCTTCATTTAAGATCACTTAACATTGTACACGGATGGTCCTTTGTATCGGGATATTTTAACTTATTTGAAAATCTAAAACCCGTTATATGCCTTGATATTCTGATTACCTCTTTGTCGACATTACTGTTGACCGAATTCTAAACAAATAGAAGGCTATGTGTGGTCAATAGAAGGTTTTAATTCAATTTTCTTTCTAGTTGTTTTAAAACAAGCGGAATTGCACAGTTACTCGCGCTTATCTACAATTGAAACATTACGGGCGGCGCCACAAAGCATGCTGGTACCGTGCACGTGACAAAAGCCCCCTGGCGGAAACAATAACGCAACTTCACGAGATCTCTCAGCTGACACTAGTGGATTAAAGACACATTGTGATGATAATCTGTGTCGTTGTCTTTTGACCGTGAGCGGGAAAGACGCCTTATGGAGGAAGAGTATCCCAGACCAGTCGTAAACACGAGATATGCTGCCGGAAATCCGTATCTGTCAAACTACATAGCACGTGCCCACATCAGATCGAACGAAAGCACGCGCGATCGATAATGACCCGGATCAACCTCTCCCCGAGGACTCGGCATTATGTCTTATATTTGCATTTCAGTAATGTTACTTTTCCCGGGAGGGGGGAGGGCATTTATCTTCAAATTTTTGGTTACTTTTATAGGTCAATGCTGAGTAAAAACCATATGAGAGTTATCAAGGGTCTGCTAATGATAAATGAATAAACATCTTCATCATCATTATTTGTGACGATGTAATTATTCTACTTAGTCATGTTTTTCTGCTAGTAACTATCCAAATATTTCAAGAGAATAGAGTTTTAAGGGATTTTGTTTGTAAAAGATTGTATAAAAGACACCAACGTCTACAAAAATTAGAAACTTCTACTAATATCTTTACTAAGACTATTATAGTATACCACCTGGGCCAAAACAGACGTTATGTTTTCGTATTATATAACTTTCGTAAAATATTTGAAGAGAAATAGGCTTTTAACGCCTTTTAACTAACGGCTATTTCTCGAAGAATCATAATTTCACTGATTTACCAGACAAACGCGAAATGAAGGCATTATCATGTTTATTATGATAAGCACCAACAGTTGTTTTATTAATAACATGTACAGTTTATTTATTTTCGCGGTTTATTTTCTACTCTCAAACAGCGAAACAAATATTCGCTCTTTTACAGTACCAACCATCATACATTGTGACCTTGGGTATGCCCTTTAGCGAACAGTTCTAAATAATCCAATACTGAGCATTGAAATCATCCCTAAGTGCATGTTCAGACAGATATTGATACGCTTTACTGTTTACGCTACCATCAATACGACACATACCCATGGGAACTGATTCATTGTTTAACACGTGCGGACTTATCCATGTGCCCTCTTTCCTCTGGCGGAAGTTATATGTCTCGATCTCGCGCAGTGTTTCCCGGACGATGTTCTCCACCCACACACACAAGTTAGTGGCGACCATGTGCATAAGTCCGAACCTGGCTAAGCTTTTGTAGCGGTGGATACACATCTGAAAATATAACAAAGTTGAACATTTAGATAGTTCTTCCATTTTCTTTTTCGTTTTACCTAAATGACGAAGCAGAAAGGGTGTGGTTCGTAAGAAATGTAAAACGAACTATTTTCTAAAATAATAATTCTGAAGCATCCATTATGAGCAACTTTTTTCCGCCCTCGAAAAAAGAAGAAAAAAAACAATCATTTGAGAAAAGCATTTACAGTATATTCAGCTGTCAATAAACAATGACACAATTTTAAACAATAATTTACCCTGGACGAGGTTATCACCAGGATTTATCAACTTAAATACCAGACTGAAAAACATTCCAGATATAGCAGACAGGAGACATCAAATCCAAGGAATCGCTTGGTATGATTCCTCGTCATCCCCATCACGTTTTCTTAACAAAACGAATGTAAATATTTTAATTAAATTGAGGTATCCCCATATTCCATTGGTTAGCGGGTGTCATGTAACACACTGCAGCCCGAGCTCGAGTGTGATGAAATCTCCTAAGAAACTACCGTATAATTATGAATTTTTCGAAATGTTGCGACCTGCTGATAGAAAATATAAACCTAGATCCTGAAATGTTATTATACAACACGATACAAGCCTTTTACTTTACAAGAAAATATGTGAAGGAGTCTCGGCCGACCCCTGCTGCACTGTTGTATGCGCGTGCTGGGCACCAGCCGCCATATTTTTGTGTTTACTTTGATGTTGAAAGCACTCATATGGATAGTATTAAGGGAGAAAGCGTACAGGTGGTGGCAGCCTAGGTCCAAGCCGAATGTCTGGTAAACTCGTGAAGCCAGGCGATCCAAACCCGAAAGTGATGAGAGAACTACACAAACGACATGGCAGACCCTTGAAATCAAATCATCCAAACCCGAAAGTGACACAGAACTACAAACACGACAAAATAAAACTATATACTTTTATTTACGCTTCTAAGATAAATGATTTTAAGTAAATAAATAAGTTATTGTAGCTATGGTTTCTAGAGGATAAATATCATCTATAAACAGGGATACAATAATCTTGTAAAGAGGATGCCAATGAATGTTACAACACCTTTTCACGTCAGGGCTCGTATCAACTTTGTATAATCTTCACTTGAAATACATGCCAATTTATATACATCCGCGTCTCCACAATCTTTTCATGTCCTGATAGTATGACTTTTTGTAAATGAGCGTAAATGACAGATGGGTGTTGAAGAGTAATATACGAGGGAGTATGATTTAGGAGCGAGGTAACATGGTCATGGTGTACCCTATTACAGTACAAGCCGAAATCCTCCGAGACCAGATTCGTGACAGGCAACTATCCAATATATATAACAAATGAATGAATTTTCCCTCACGTGGTTTCTGTTAGTGCTTTATCGTTAATGTCTGTAAATTTTACCCATACTTTACTGGTGTTTTATTGTACTTTCACATGTCAGTATAACCTAAGGCATAGACTGGTAAGTGATGATGGTTATACGTCGATTTCACTCAATTATGCAACCTGGTTTCCTAGAATAAAACTCAAACTGCATTGACGTCTGTATTATAAGAGAGAAGTCCAAGGTGAACCAAGGCAACCATTTTAAAAGGTTTTCAACAACCGAAACAATATATTGCTAGACTATAGAAATACTCTTCTGTGCTCTAGTATTCTAGTAGAATGTAAACGTTTATAAATGTCACTAACGAAGCATACAACTACAAATCCACATTGTAACAACATTTCCCATCACATTCAGGAAACCCGAGAAACAATTTTCAAATCTTGAATGCAATTTGTTCCATCAGTACAGTTTAAATATAGATTCAACTTGTATTTGTAATTACATTGCATCCAGTTTAAATAGTAAGGTTCAATAGTAAGGTCTCTTTGAACTATTTTTGTGCGTTTCTAAACAATTAAAACGATACTAACAAAACGATAGGTCTCTTAAATATGTGCAAACAAATTTGCGTTCCGTCTTTAGCAGCTTAAGGGAAATATTGCCAAAACTTATACATTGTAAATACCGGGGGATACGGACCGAGATAAGTATATTCCATTTCATAAATTGCGTAAAAATATATGCTCTTTGATTCAAACTGTGAAAGTGTTTTTGAAAAAGCATACAATTTCGTTTGGGATTTTATTTCGTTTATTTCGTGGTTTAACAAAACCCATGAAATAAAATCCTGAAATTTTTTTTAACCACACGTAAACATTGCATAACAGCATGTGCAGTATACACCGTTTAATCAGCCTAATATACACAACTCTATAACCTCAAAATGTCGATATTTCTCTCGCATCTGAAATATGTCAATTTTTTGCAGACAGACGGTTAGGCGATAATAATCTCCCAAACAATGCCCAGGCACGGGTCAAAACTCATGAGTAAATTGTCGAAACGTCAAACAAAAATACTTTTGCTTTTAAGAAAGGAAAAACGATCGTTGCTTGGTCGCTGATGTTAAAAGTTGTTTGGTGTATTTGGTTATTTTATCAACCTAAGAAATCACCCGCTGGCGAGTAGCTTGAATAAAGCATCAAATATCACACTCATGGAAGTGGTTGAGTATGCATTCGCGAAAATGGATTTGTCTATGCATAACCACGATGGCATGCTTCTGCTATACATTAGATTACACACATGTTAAAATATATTAAGATGGAAATAGACTCACAGGAATAATAGGACGACGACTATTTCAAATAAATCGTCACTAACATATCAAACTGTTATCGGCGAAGAAGATTATTTCTGCCATCCTTTTAACCTAACCAAAAAATTGTGTCGAGTTTCAAGTCATATACTTTTGTATCCCAATATATCCATGTGTAATTTGTTATAGCCTAGATTTGAATGCTCTCTAGTCCATGTTATAGTAAACCTAACAGGTCTTTTTAATCACTGGCATGTAATTGTGAGTAGAATGTCACACCATGTTATCGGATATGAATACAGTAGACAGTCCATGGATTCTGGTCATTTATATCATTGCACTTCTCCGTACAAAGAAACACGGTTAAGTCGAACCAATGGATAAGTCGAATATTTTACGTCATCTTGTCGACTTCGACTTATCCATGTTTTACTGTGCATTTACTTTATCTAAAATATCTGCAGACAAGAATTTTAGAATGATCTTATCTTTGAATGTAAGCAGGCTACAGGAACTGTAGGTAACAAAGACGACTAGATGAATTGTGAGTAAATGTATGTATTTAACGTTGAGTAAAGGAAGACAAAACAGGCTGCATGAATAATAGGTAATTGTATTTGTTTACCTTAATGTGCTAAGGAAGACAAAGCAGGCTACATGAACAATAGGTAATTGTATGTGTTTACCTTTGAGTTAAAGAAGACAAAGCACGTTACGTGAATAGCAGGTACATATATGTGTTTACCTTTGAGTTAAGGAAGACAAAATAGAGCTGTATGAAGGTGAAGCTAAGCTGTAGTAGAGGTCGCACTCCGTGGACTGGGTCACTGCATGACGAGAACGACTCGGAGTAAAAGAATTGTCCAAAGAGAAGGCCACTCTGAATCATACTCCCGACGCCAAACGCTGACAACAACAAAAGATAAATTCTAATTCTTCAATTTGTTATAGACTTAACTGATTGAGAAACTCTCAGAATTATTTTTATTTTTCTTCAACAGCCTTCAGTTTTTATTTGATCATGAAACAACCTACCGACGGCTCCTAATCTTAGATAGAAACTTCCGGTGTTGTATGTCCTTGACACATCAAATGAGTACTTCCGCTTCCGACTGGAAGTAGAGCCATTTGATTCCGGTGAGTTCATCCGTCGTTTGACCTTCTTGCGCAGCCGCACTGTCTTGTTTTGTAGCAAATATACATAGGCGTATATAAGGAAAATTATGCTCACACTATATAGGTATATGTAAAAGCCCTGAAAAACAAAAACACATAGTTCAAGACCAGGTTTCATATACAAATATGACTTTTTAAATCATAGATTCAAAGCTTTTCATAACATTCTGATCAAATAGCAAATATCTTTGTCTGCTGATAATAAGAAAATAATTCACCTCAAATAAATATGGCATCGGTTTTGTAGCAAATATATCTGCTATAGGCATCACGCAGCCCATCACAACAACGAGCATAGCATACAGGCCGCTTACGATGATGAAAAGACTGTCCCTACAACACAAAATGTAAGAAAAAAAATGAAACAATTGTGTACAGTAGATCTGGTACCACTCATGACAATGAAAATGGTTGTAATAAACCCGAAAAGAGCAGGCACTACAAAACGTGTGATAGTATACTTCTTTGAAAAATACGGCATAGTTGGCCATCATTTCCCCTACAAAACGTGAACCCCAAAGTGGCAACTATTAGAATGGCTGACCTTCATAAGATCATAACTGGAGCAGATGACCATTTTTATTTCTGTGAAGATAAGTTACTTTACACCAGAAATTCTATACAAACTTGCATTAATCATAATGTACCACATTGGCCTCTATTTCCAGTAATGCTTATAACCTTTTGATAAATAACGTTTAGTCATCATGATGCTATCAAAAGCATTCGTACAACGCGATTTGGTATTTTAGTTTCGTTTCCAGATGTCATTGAATCTGTCAATCTGTCAGTATTTAAGTGTGCCCATTTGTTAAAGATGCTACATCGCCAAGAGCATAATACACTGCTTCCTAAAAATGCATTAATACTCTAGGAATATAGATTCAACAGTTTAACATAGAAACTTAAACGTTTGGAGAGTGTTAATAGCGTGAAATATGTAACTTTTTGTATCATGTAAAAATATACAACAGCCTTTCTTCTTATCAATTTATCATAGTCTTTGTCGGAGATGCAGCATCCTTAAATTGCGTTCCTTTACAAAAACCTAATTCTGATCCCTCTGTGATTATTACTCGCTTGTGTGCTGAGGAGAATACCGCACTATTACATCAATGCGTTCAACGTTTCAAATACATTTTGTTACTACAAATATGCGTAATGTTATAACGTTCTCGGCAGTCAGAATACAGATGTTGAATTGATGCAATTTCGGCTAATTCAGAATTATATGCTCCACATTTCTTCTACAAATTTATCTGCAATACAAGCCGTCTCGTTTGACGATTGACTACTTAGTAAGATAAAGATTTCACAATCTGTCTACGCCGTAAAACTAATTGGTATATAAATCCTACCAGATTTAACGTCGACTCGCGCACAACCCATTATAAACCCTCGATATGACATAATTTGTAGAATGCTGCAACTAAGGTATTATTAATTACTAGCAATAAAGTCATGTAAGAGGGTGTATGGTAATAGAGCCGCTGAGTTAACATGCAAATCTGAAATATAATCTTACATTGAAGTTAAAACGTTGGGGATATCATTATTCACCAGTAAAGAAAGGCAAATCCAAAAACTTAAAACAAAAAGGGAAAGGGCATCGGGAACAGAGTTGATGATATATAGAAAACAGGAGAAGACAATACCAGGAATCGGGTATCAAGGAGTCACCTAAACAGAAGGAAAACCTCCAGGAACAAGTAAATTCAACAAAAGGTACATGCAACGGAGACACCAAGAATAAACAGCTAGAAATACAAACAATATGAACAATAGAAAAGACAAAAGAAATTCTCATAGCAGAACGGTGAACTAATAATAGGACTAGATAAGGAATTAAAACAAAAGTAGGACAACAATAGGAACAGTGAAAGAGCCAAACAAAAGACAACACAAGGGAGAAAACAAACAAACCAGATATAGGGGAAGCATTACAACAAAAGTACATATCAACTACATATCGCGTACAGGTCTAAAAGTAAATCAACATGCAGTATCAACCAAGAAGAAATATTCTCGATTCTTTACTAAGAAAAAAAAAACATTTGGCGGATATTTACGCGTTATATCCCGATCCAATGTTGATATGAAATTGTTTGAAACGTCTTAGCCACAAGATTACTTTAGTATTTGTATGAAGTTACTTCAAACACAACAGTGATTTTGGTCAGATTCACTGAGCTTAGAGACCTACTGATCGCCTTCTCTTTTCATTTCTCTAAATTATCAACTGGATCATCACGTCTTTATGTTTAACGCATATTTTCTTTATAAAAATCAAGGAGCGCATCACTGTACATCTTCACCTTCTCTTTCTATTTTGTAATAATCTTTTTGACTTAACTGACATAAAGGCAAAGCAATACAGGGCCAGTTGTTTGTGCGCAGATTTCTAAAGAATTAAAGATAACTTGTTCATCTTCGTCAAAGACGGATTACACGTGATGAAACGATGTGCACACGCTTTGCTCTTGTTTCACATTGGAAAGATCGTCTGGAAGCACGCGTATGAACTTTTTGTAGAACAGGAGCATTGCCAGCTTGGTCAGGCCTTGTGTACTCTGTAGTGTAAGATAAAGGTAGATTTGCGAAGGAAATTTAATCGGGTATTTACTTGATTTTTCTTTAATCAAATATATAGCTGTTACTTCATGCCTCGTTCCAATAATTACGCACAAACATTTTTTCTACGAACACCAGTTCGGCATTTCCCTATTTGTTTTTTCTTCGGATGCATTTGAATGTATATGTTTATACATTTCAACCATCCCCATTCAAATTCCTTGAGAATTGGCAAAATAACTAAATAACCTAATCTTGCACTCGCTATAAATGCAAGTACTGTAAATGAGGAAATTTACGCGAGGGGGAGTCGTTTGATCTCGGAGATTTAGCCCAACGCGTATCATTTTGATATAAATTTGCCTTATCTCAATATACAAATGGGTGGATCGAGCGCGAAAATTACCCCTACGCTTATAATTTAGATAGATAAATCGCAATCGCGAAATGAACCACCCGCGAAAACAACAACGTTTACATTACTAAGCTAAAACTTAAAAGTGTGTCATACTTACACAAGGGTAGTGTCGCATGGGTACTGAGTGACGTCACCCCATCGCCCGTCCCTCTTTTTCAGGATGGACAGAGATATATTGGAAGGAGAGTCAGGATAAAAGAGTTCTCCGTGGACTGTCGTGGAGTGTGTAATATCATGGCCAATACCTGAAAATATCACGGATAAAGATTTCGGAATTTCAGATATATTTACTGATGTTATTTTCATGAAATACAATTAGGATTGATTCATGAATTGATGACACACTAAAAACGGTACACAAGAACTGATGACGCATTTGAAATGTACCGAACTTGAAAGGTACTCAATAAATGATGACGTATTTTAAAGGTTTTCAGTATTAAGTTACTTCACAAAAGCATTTACAAGGTCATTATTCTCTTGTTCATTTTCACTGTGAAACAAGGTAATTTTGAAGCAGATAGGCTAGCTGTAAACTAATGCTTTTGATGAACATGTATTTTTCATCCACTTTCCTGCTTGCTACCACGTAGCACTTTTAAATCAAATCTAGTTCATCCTGTTAAATCTTAAACCATTAACTTTTATGTGTATTAACAAGATAATTACAAAATAGTCCTATATGTGCTAGATGACGGATTTCCAGTCTAAACGTTTTGGTTGATTGTTGATTAAATCTAATTATATCAACGAATGGTGGTTTGACAAGTGATTGAAATGCAACACGACGATAAAATTAGGACACCAGAAGAGGAATCACGTGGATTATTTTCAATGTCAGCCGAACACCTTGCCTGCCATAACGAGGCTATAGACATCCGGGCACCAGATAATGTTGGTTTTAATCTGCTACAAGTATGATTACATTGAAAAGGAAATCAAAATGGCATCCTCCCGTATCATTTTGATTGACCATTTACGATAAGATTCTCGATGGTTCCCACTACTACAGCCACGAAATGTGTCCAACGACAATCATAATTTTGATAGATCACTTTCAAAGCATCACCTTGTACTTCAAATTCAGCCAATCAGAAACTGATCCTGTCGTCGTGCTGAACAACACATGATGTCAATTGGTGTCCAGAAATCAACGTTCTTGTTAATGACACACAAATACAGGGGTGGTATAATATTAAGGATAAAGAACTGAATTATTTAAATATCTGAGCGTTAAAACATATTGGGTAGTTCGTGTTTTAGGTTAGATGAAAATCAGGTAATGTGACTTCCCAAAAACTCTGGCCATGACTTCCTGGTATCTTAGAATGAACCCTTGCATGATGCAGTTTAATATATTCTGCAGTCGGCTAAAAATAACAGACCTGTAATTTATCAAATTGGGTCTCGCTCAGATCTGATATAATGAAGAAATGGATCACCTTTCAATCATTCTACTTAAAAGTTTAAAGCTACTTCAGACAATATGTGTTTTATTATCGTCTGAAACTACTTAACAAGTAAGCAATTCACTCAGAAGACCTATACCACAACAAAGTATTATTTTCAGAAAAAAAATGATACAATTAATCACTAGACGTGGAATGTGAATTAATAGCATGTCTTATATATTAACCTGTGCTTAAATCACTGTCAAATATCTAAGTATCTCATTAAACGGACACTTGGTAGTCGAGTACCTCTGACGAACCTTTTTAACGAAGTACACATGCACGGTTCCAGTTGTCCGCCATTACACACTTTACGACCGTCAGACTATTAGAAAAAAAACGGTTTTTAATCGAAATTTTCTCGATAAAGTTTTGTTATAAAGACGCATGCATGACTCATAGATTGCTGTTTGTGTTTATGTCGGTCAGATGTCAGTAACTTCAGGATTATAGTTGAAAGGGGAAAGTAATAACATTTTTTTTCTTCTTTTGTTTGAAAATTGAAAAGTTTCCTATTTTCAGACAATGCACTCTCTAAACTTCATTTTTATTTTCCAAACGATCCTGACGAGGAGTTCTTAAATTCATACCAAAGGAATTTTATTTTTTGCGCTTTTTGTAACTTCACAAGCATACGTGAAATTCCCCAAACGATACAAGATTTGACCTGCTGTCGAGATAAAGGGAACCATCTTCAAATCAAACGTCTCTTTCATAAAAATGAATTAAGGGGGATTCCTGATAATAGGCACGCCTGTTCAAAGGCGAACTGTGTACATCAGATTTTCAAATGTTCGGAACTTCTTCTACACGTAATCAACAGACACAATGCTTTTCAAACCTCCAAGCTAACATGGGTTACTCGAACAGGCAATTTTACAAATATGAAACTTCTGATCCTGGTTAATTTGAGTACTGATTATTCGTTCTTGCGTATATTGATCATCAATCTTATAAACGAGTTTGCCCTTTCTACCAGCTTGTTGGTTAAGGTTATCATTAATATAACCATGGAGCAAATATATAATAGACTCATGAACATTCCTTTCAGATAAACTAGAATACTCTCCCAACATAGTTTCACGGCAACGGTCGTGCCTGGTAATAAATATACAACATAATTAGTTCTTTGTCTAAAAAGTGATAACATCACAAAATATTTCCCTCGCCTCGTGGTTTTAATCTTCATTGCAGGCAAGAAATAGCAAAATAGAATCGCTCATTAAAACACTATCTTTAAAGAATGGAATTCATTCGATAACAAAGCCGAGTTTTGAAAGTCCTTTAGTTGAACGGTCATAGATAGAGTATTTGCTATGAAAAGGGACAATGGAACTTCATTATGTCAGTCTGTCCGTCTGTCTGTTTACAATTGAATGAACCTATGATATATAGCAATGGTGTGAAACACTGACGGGTCATAGAAGGACAAAACAGTGTGATTATTCGTCTGGACTTTAGTATGTCTGTCTTTCTTTCTTTCCTTCTGTTTGTTTGACCGTCCGTCTGTTTACAATTGAGTGTACCTAGGGTATATAGCAAAAGTGTGAAACACTGACGGGTCCTGGAAGGAAAACAGTGATTATTCGTCTGTCTTTCTGCCTGTTTAAAATTAAATGTACGCATGATACGACGCAATGGTTTGAGACACTGACAGGTCCTAGAAAGACAAAACAGTGTGATTATTCGTCTTATACTGCATCTATAATTAAATCCTTATTGAAAGTTTTTTCCTTCGTGGGTGTATTGTTCAATCCGTTGCGATTGATGGGTAGTGATATGAACAGCCGATACCCTGTCATGTTAAAATATTTATGAGTAGCTGCATCGGTTGAAATGAATTTATAGAATGTTCAATATCCAAAATTATTACATTATTGATTTGATAAGGTTAATACATTTCCGTTCCATATTTTAACATCTGCTTCATTTTGACTTCCCTGGCTTTCCCTCTGGATTTCCACAATTTTCGCCCATACTTAGTAGTCTGAGAGTCCTAGACGGACTAAACAGCTGTATGATGCAGTTCTATATCCACCATTCGGCATCAATATTACTACCTATTACTCAATGCATGCTTACAATGTGCTTCTTGTGAAATTCTTTAACGTTTCAAAAACATAACGACTGGCAATTTTTCCTTGATTGAATTTAACATTATCTGAAAGTTTGATCTCGTTTTTGCCAGTAAAACAAAATAAACTGAATTATAAACGTTACAACTAGTGTATGAGATTAAATCGAACCATGTCGAAGCAACACAACGACCCCGAGCCGATTTCAGAAGATACACCTCGGTGGCTAGGAAAAGACACAATATGCCTCACTGTCATAACAAATCACCTTTTATCTCAACATGATTGATTATTTTTGGAAGAAAACTTTTTTCTCTGTTTAATGTTCGGCATGATTAATTGCTTCAAGATATGGCTAGCTATAAACCTACGTTTGGTACATTGTCATCACATTTTATAGTACACCCTGCAATGAATTATTTATATCAGTTAATAAAAGATAGTCCGTACCGTCTGTTCCGCATTCAATTTGCTTATTATAGCAGCCACGGCAGTGAAACGCTTGACTTCTTACCGGGCATTCCAGGTGCGCTTCAAAGACCCCGTAATGTTACAGTATATTTGTCCTGGGCAGACTAGTATTGGTCCATCGGGAGGTCAAAGGAGTATCGACATACGGCTAAAATTATTAGTATATAACATGTCTTTCAAATTCCTTCCGCAACTTCAAAGCAGATGTGAGATGCTTGGTATGGAAGTCAGAAGATGTTATGAATAAAGAGAGAAAGAGCAAAGGGAACTAGCGATAGTTCTGAATGTTTGCACGCAGCAGTTAGTCTTTGTATGCGCGTGTAAGCACGGGCGGGATAAACGTGACGTAATCAAGAAGGTCCGAGACCACATGGTCATGTTTAGCACGCCCGTATGCATGTGACATAGCCTTCTACACAGGTACTTGTATCAACAGTAGTCCGCTAAAACTGACCATAATTGCAGGCTCCAAAATTATGACCGGTAAGAATTTTGGAGCCTGTGCTTATGGCCAGTTTCAGCGGACTATACTGACAGATGTAGCGAGAACCTGTGGTCTATGTAGTCTAGAAAGTATGCTTAATTAGTACGACCGAAGTGGTCCGAAGGTACATAAGCCTGATAAGACCCGATTAGTTCCGAGTGTATGCATTATTCCTCATTGGGCTCGGAGAGGTCAAACCGCAGTAAGCTTTAAAGCCAACATTGGTATTTTATGAGATTATTGAGAAGTATCTGCTGGTTGTATTGATATGTACCCGTTGCCCTTTGCCATGTGCACCAAAGTGTGCGTATGCACATGCTGACTGCACCTGCATCGACCTTTTTCTGGTATTTAAGACAAATCCTAAGTGATCACGCGCGTGCTTATGCTTACTAATAGCTATTAAGTAGAATGGTCTTGGAGCGCTGTTTCGTATTCCATAAAAAATCAGGAAATCGTTATTTAAAATCTGTAGGGCATAAGTGTTTTACTTACAACTAATTCCCTACCGCGGAGTGATGTCCTCTTGGTATTGATGAACGCCCTTCAAACAGCCATGTCTAATCACATAGTCTACTATCAAAAGTCCACGGCATCGTTCATTCTGCTATAAGCAGTTGTAATTGATAGAAATATCACTACATTAACATAGATTTATAAATATAGAACTTTTTCTTTCATTTTTCTATTCCTTGAAACATACTTCGAATGACGGTTATCGGCTGATCTTATCGCGGGGTTCATGTTCACAGATAAAACATCATAGAGATGAATCGAAGAAGGCGTGATAAAATGTTTTAAATAAGGAAAAACCTTCAAAATTTGAGTAGAGGTTGTAGTATAGCTTTTCCTTGTACATGTTGACATGATGACGGTATGGTATATTTTGTCATTGTTGTAGACGTTATGGTGTATTTTTTCCTTGTGTGTTGACGTTGCGGTATATTGTGTCCTGGTGTGTTGACACTGTGGTATATTTTGCCCTTGTGTGTTGACGCTGTGGTATATTTTGCCCTTGTGTGTTGACGTTGTGGTATATTTTGTCATTGTGTGTTGACGTTGCGGTATATTTTGTCATTGTGTGTTGACGTTGTGGTATATTTTGTCCGTGTGTGTAGACGTTGCGGTATATTTTGTCATTGTGTGTTGACGTTGTGGTATATTTTGTCCGTGTGTGTTGACGTTGCGGTATATTTTGTCATTGTGTGTTGACGTTGTGGTATATTTTGTCCGTGTGTGTTGACGTTGCGGTATATTTTGTCATTGTGTGTTGACGTTGTGGTATATTTTGTCCTTGTGTGTAGGCGTTATGGTGTATTTCATCCTTGTATGTTGACTCTGTGGTATATTTTGTCATTGTGTGTTGACGCTGTGGTATATTTTGTCCTTGTGTGTTGACGTTGTGGTATATTTTGTCCTTGTGTGTTGACGTTGTGGTATATTTTGTCATTGTATGTTGACACTGTGGTTAATTTGCCCTTGTATGTTGACGCTGTGGTAAATTTTGTCCTTGTGTGTTGACGTTGCGGTATATTTTGTCATTGTGTGTTGACGTTGTGGTATATTTTGTCCTTGTGTGTTGACGTTGTGGTATATTTTGTCATTGTATGTTGACACTGTGGTATATTTTGCCCTTGTATGTTGACGCTGTGGTATATTTTGTCATTGTATGTTGACACTGTGGTTAATTTGCCATTGTATGTTGACGCTGTGGTATATTTTGTCATTGTGTGTTGACGCTTTGGTATATTTTGTCATTGTGTATTGACGTCATGGTATATTTTGTCGTTGTGTGTTGACACTGTGGTATATTTTGTCGTTGTGTGTTGACACAGGTATATTTTGTCGTTGTGTGTTGACACTGTGGTATATTTTGTCGTTGTGTGTTGACACTGTGGTATATTTTGTCCTTGTGTGTTGACGCTGTGGTATATCTTGTCTTTGCATATTGACACTGTGGTATATTTTGTCCTTGTATGTGTGACGTTGTAGTATATTTTGTCATTGTATGTAGACACTGTGGTATATTTCATCCTTGTGTGTCAACACTGTTTACATGTCAAAGCTTTGCTGCTTTTGTTCCTATGTGTCATTGGGCGATGCTGTGACCTATTTTATCTGGCACTCTTTATTATTTGTCTTTCTTTTAACGATCATTAAAACTGTTCCACACATGGGTCCAAAACGTCAACTCTACATCACGGACCATAAGGGACGGTTTACAGTGTGTTTTACAGGGATGTATTTGAAGGTTATTTTAGTTTATTTTGTCTTCGCAACAGAACACCTTTTTAACTATTACGCCACATGCATGCCAATGATGCCTAAGTTTTAAATACCAAACATTGGCGTTATTTCTATAGCCTCGACTTCATGAAATCTTTCTAGAACTGTCAGATAGGTACATACCGGATCTGTGGAATTTCATACACTTGCACATGTTTCCCATTAAACTGGTAATAAAGGCCCTAACGACTCGAGATTACTAAGGGTGTGAAAGTCCGGGTCACTCGCTGGTCAAGTTGTATTGGTCAATATTGATGGAGACATGCATCATCCCGAACCAGGCTTGTCAGGGAGTGTAAAATTAGTGCATGATAAATGGATAGACGGACTCTAAAGGTCCGGAATATGATATGGCAGCTCCGGTGGCTGAAGATTCCGACTTATTTTTAATTAACATTATTGGATACGAACTTTCCGCTGCAAATATTCTCTGTGTAACCGTCAAGTAAAGAAACTACTAAGTACGTGATACACACTGCATTTCTATTTAACATTCACGCAAATCTTTCTGTAAAATCACTGCAAATACGTGCTGACAGGCGGCATCAAAATTTCTCAGAAGTAACGCGCCAATTACACCTAAGTGTATAGGGCTACTTGTGGTAGTCCATTAAGAGCAAAAACAAGTAATAAAAAAGCAAGCCATATTTAATCACGTTAGCGCTAGCGTACAGTTTTGAGGATTTTTAAAGACTCCATCGATTAAAAACGTGTTAAAACATTATCACATTCCGTAACAGTTTGACCTTTTGGTGGTCAGTGACGACTGTTATTATTTTTGGTGACGTCATTCCACCACTGAAACATCTTTTGACGTATATATAGTACAAGGTGCATATCATACATATATATCAGGGGTTTCGTCGAGCCAGATAATGTACTGTGATATCGCGATTTTGGTTCTGGTCGTAATTGCTGCTTTCCATCTTCATTAGACAGTTTACGCACATGTATGTTAAATAACTTAAAGTGTTGATAACTTATTCCAAATAGCCTTTTCACATAACTGACCTTGAAATTAAGTAGGTGATAAAACGCTCATTCAAAACAGTATGCAAAACTAGCACCAAAATGGAGTTCTATTTGGATAATTTAGTGTTTTTCGTGATAAGAAAGAAAAATCACGAACAAGAGAGTACTTGTATATCATTGGTTGATAGCCATCCTTTTAAAATAGATTAAACTGTTAAAATATTAACCTTCATTTTTCAGAAACATTTCGCAAAATATATCGACCGCCAAAAATGTCGCAATAATACGGTATAAATAAGAAATGTCCCATTAATTATCTAGTACTCAATGTTTTGTTATGAAGAACTGATAAATCATGTCTCATTATGTGTGTTTAGTATAAAATGTCAATCAATTAACAAAAAAACAAGCGCACTTTTAAATAATTGATCAGCGCGTGCTGTGATTTGAGCACGTGCATGGTGTACGCGATGCTTTTGTATTGTTCCCCAGTAACAGATACGCCATATTGCACTTGAAACTTGAATTAGCATCGTTATGTATGCTAGGTGAGGCGAGCTGGCATGATAACGTTATCTTAGCACGCTGGCGAGAAGGGCCATAATATACGGTCGTCAGAACAGGAAATTAATTGTCCATTCATTAAGCACTCCATTACACTAGTCAGAGCTTGTATCAACTTCCCCAGAAGGCAATTCGATTACGTTACATAGATTGTTTATACAATATTTGTTTACTTTTCCCTTACGATCAATACATTACGGCTTAATTAAAATCTAATACCACGTACAAACAAAGTAGTCTTTTTCTCAAATAGAAAGACAGTTGTTTTATCCTTTCAAACATCCAATTAATGAATGTATTACTCTTACTTTTAATTGCAGGGTATTAAGCTGTCCAAACTTTAAAACTGGACACATACAATGGGCGTGTGCGCACCTGCTGTTGCGCATTGATTTAATTGCATTTGCATATGCACTTGACGAGATCACTGACTAGTCATCAACTTGTGCCTTATTTCCTTTGAAGTTTATTGAATAAATAAATTCCCAAAGAGCACTTCTGGCTCGAATCCACACTCGGCCCCTGTGTCCTTTATCCGTCAATCTGATCGACCCTAAGCAGGTGAAAATCGCTCCTTTTTCAATTCTAAATATAACCGTCGTTGTCCCCATGGCTGTAATGGCGTCATTCGTAATTATGTGTAAATCCAAGTATCTATTGTGATTAACTTAATTAATCGACGACAAGATTTCAAGACTTAATTGTGCTATGGTCATTTCAGTATCGATTTAAAGGTTGTTTTATTATTTAGAGGTATTTGATATTTCTAATTATTCGCAGCTCCAGGTATAGGATTTCACAACGCGTATGAGGCACGTGCAGTAAGGACAAAGATTTCACCGTTTATTTTTATCGGATAATTCAAGATATAGAGACACAATAAACGCATTCACAAAAGTAATTGTCGTCACTTTTTCACTTTAGTAAAATTACACTGATAGGTGCGTGGTCTTCGTAATGCCACAGTACTGTATTGGTCGTAGATCTATTCAAAATCTCGTGACTGGCAAAACGTTCCCAAAAACAATCATCCATAACAAATTATGGTCAAAACCATAACACGCGTGACATATTTGGACATTATCTGTTTGCGACACGCACACGTGCAATGCATGCGCATCAGCGTATTGATAATGGAAACAGTCCTTTTAGACCGTGCAATTTGATACCACCAATCAAAACTTGTGGATAATTGGGATAATTTATTGGGATATGCTCTCTTGAGAAGAAGATAATGTTTTTAACAGAATAACGATTTAGAGTGGTCCGCTGTTCACTTTACGCATCCGATCATCTGAAAAACTGTGGATGGGAAGTCATTCGGAAATCGTAGCTTTCGTACTTCTCTATTCACTATATGACATTTGATAATAGCCTTGACTCTTCAGTACATATTGTGCCATGACCATTTAAAACCATCGTTTTGGAATCTCATAAGTACAGCTGGAACATTAACATTATATAGGAGGTGAAATGGGATCGTATCTGCATGCTTACCTGAATCTCCATTCGGAACATTGTCAACAAGCACCGCTTCCGTTGTCCCGGTAACGGGATCGTGACGTAGCACACTGACTCGTTTTGGCGAGAGCCGCCTGTGTCCATGACCTTGCCACGAATGTCGCCGGCCTCGTCCCATGGTGTCGTCACATGGTTCTGTAGGGGAAGTGACGTTGGAGTTATTTCCTGATGACGAC
This sequence comes from Pecten maximus, assembly GCF_902652985.1. Classification (NCBI taxonomy): domain Eukaryota; kingdom Metazoa; phylum Mollusca; class Bivalvia; order Pectinida; family Pectinidae; genus Pecten; species Pecten maximus. The sequence continues at coordinate 34,162,666 of NC_047020.1, forward strand.
ATGTCACGTGGGGAATATCTCGGCAACGTGTTCCGGTTAATGGGACTCTGTTGACTGTCACTGGCGTTTGAACTGGTCAGACTCGGCAGAGGAGGAGTAGAAGTGCTCATACGACTGCCATTTCTGTTCCCAACAGGCACCCAACTGAAATTACAAAACCAACATAGTATAATTAATCTTAGTCGTTTATCTATTTCATTACAAGTGACGTAGAATTCCACCAAGAAGGCCACATTCCCAAGTCATCGGTTTTTTTACAATTGAGAGTCCGTTCATGGCTGCATGCGTCCTTTCATTCCTAAAACTGACCTCCAACATATGTATAATTATAAAGTTTGACATTAATATAGTCGCTGTGTAGCTTGACCACATATTTATTTCAGATTATCCACGCTATTGTATGAGCAAACATTCCACATATTTGATTGCGGTTCATTTGCGTTACTAAAGCGAGCAAACATTCGTCAATGTCAGAGTCTAATACCGGGGGCGTTAACTTTGACGTTGGACAAAGCTATCTTTATTAACTTGATTAAACTCTCAATACTTAATTGTACTTAATCTCTTAGATAAATTACAAAAGTAGCAAGAATGAATCACTATGTTAAGAAATTTATGTCTTCAATTCCTTCAAAACCTATAAACATGTTATTATGACTAAGCCCTCCATTACCATCCAACTGTAATTGTTACACGATTCCCAGTGTGGGGGCAGAAGGCGGGAATCATCACGTGTCTTTCAGAGTTGCGTAATAATTACGTCACACCTTCGGGAAACATGCAGTTTTCCGGAAATTGCACACCACATTAAATGATCGATTCCAGGACTAAGTAGTCGGATAACAAGGTTATGTGTACATGTTATATTGTAGGATGAGGAGTTAATAGTGACCAGTTATCGACTTGTTAGACCTGGCATAATGGACAGATGGGCACTCTCGCGGGACAACAATGCGACAAGTTGGAAAGACAACTTTCGACGTATTGGTGACAAACGGAATGGTCATATGTCGCAATCATTACTTTGGTTTTCTCAGCGGATTTATTATATTGAATTACCATTTCTGACTTGGTTCACTTTAATATCTGAACATCAACAGAGGACTGAATAGTAATGCGTTCGGGATGAGACATCTATCACCAACATTTTGAGCGACTCAGATACCAAATAATTCATAATCATTTCGGATACTATTGGATATCCTAGTCCATAATAAAACATTTTGTATCACATCATAATTCGTCGTTGAGATAACTTCTATTGTGCAGACTTCGACTGAACTACAAACTCCTAGATAACGATTGCTATCAGTCTGTCCTCGCCTTCAATGTAAAGAAATCGACTTACGTGTATAATAACGCCTGGTTTATGAATAAACTATCCCCACCCCCACCCTTCACCACTTCCATCCACCTGGGTATTCTCTATCATCGCCTTATCTTCGCCGCTCAGAACAAGGCTGATTTACCACATGTATACGGATTCAGCGGCTGTGGTGTGGCGTTTGATGGACATGTCAATCAGCATAAAGCGGAGCTTCAAGTTTTATTAAAATTTTGAACTTTGGCGAAAGATTTGAATACAATACAATATTTCCATATGTAACTGGACTGGCAAAATTATCGATAGATTTCTCTACTTTGTAAATATATACTTTGAATGTAAGCTTTGTTTTATCGCAATGATAGCTTTAAATTAGAGTTCATATGTCATGGTACATATTCTTGTACCTTGTGTATTGTGCACAAAGAAAGGATGAGAAAATTAGTTTGTTAGTTCGTTAGATTTTACGTTTGGTGTTTTATATCCCCACAAACAGATACGGTTAAACGAAGAATATTACACAAAAAATATAATATAATAGAATGTCTATATCTGGCCCTATCCATGTTTTACACTCATTAACACCTATCGTGACCAAGATCCATCGGACAGAAGGACAAAGCGGGCAATTCCAAGGGACCGTATCCGTTACAACCGAATTACTATTCAATTCATAGTCGATAAAGGAAAAACATCAATTGTCGATGACAGAAACTCATCGCCGTCCTAGTCAGTGTCACGCGGCACTATCACCTTTTATGTATACCTGGAGTACACACGTGTAATGGTAAATGTCGAAGTCTTATTGAAAAATACTACGCCCCATAGTAAGGTGCCTTTCACGATACTGACTGTATTCTAGAAAATTGCTAAGCGTGGTGTCTATAAAGGCATGGAATTGAAGTCTTTATCAATTTGCGATGTAGTTATCAATTCTTAATGATTGCGGTAAAGTGAGAAAATGACAAAAAAAAAATGGGTTGATAACGTAACGACTCTGATTGGTTAAGAGAAGAGAATTTCAGCGCGTGACTCCATTAGCAACTACTGAGAGTTTCCTACCTGTGAGCGACAGTATAGAAAAATTCTACTGTTTAAACTGAAAAGACATACCGGTTCAATACTGAATACGTAATGGCATTGAACATATGGATATGAAATATTGAAATACTGAAACCGAATCTTTCGATTTTCAAAGTGATTTAGAAGGTGGTTACGGCACACATCTTCCGGAATGGCGGATGGCTGAATGCCGATTGTTTAAACAGATCGGTTTTGAATCGTCAGCAATGGTCATTTAAGGACAGCTGTCACGACTGGCAGTAACCTCGCTGGTCAATATCTTGTGTATAACTGAGAACATCTAAGTACAATTACTTATCAAATGTGAATGTATTCAACATAAAAACATACCTTTAAACGGATACTCCAAGTCGTTAGATAGTGTAAAAAAATGTTGTCCTTTTATGAGTTGGTTACAAATGACAATGGCATAGAATGTGCGATGACAGATGAAAGTATTGGGTCCTTTGAGGAAAGGTATTTTATGTCCATTTTACATCCGTCAAAGGTCACACTGTGGCTAACGACCAGCGATTTAGTGTTGCTATATTCCCTAGTTTAATAGTTTGATCTATAGAGGATCAACAGGTACGCCGGGGGGAAAGTCGAGGACACACTGGGTAACCTTGCGTAACGCCATCATAAAATAATTTACGGTACGTTTGATAACATTCAATCGGCAAAAATAAATAGTACAGCTCCCTGATAGATGATCTGTATATCTTATTGGTATAGCAATACTTCTCATTTTACACAAATTTGATAAATCTTTTATATTGTTAAAAAACTTAAATCTGTCCAAACAAATTCCAATTGATTTGAATAGCATATTTACTGCAATGTGAATTTTAGACTGTCAATAATTCAACTGTTCAATAATTGTTAGACTTTTAGATGTGCAGTAACTATATTTTGCATCTCATTAAGTTACGTTCTCACAATTTTAACAGTTAACAATGAAACCGACCTAATTACTGATAGCACGGAAAAAACAAGTGGCAAGGTCGACAAGCGATTATTCACAAGATGTGAGTAAAAGTCATTTAATATTTAAATGTTTTCCAAAAAGAATTACCCTGTAATCCGTCCCTAAACATAGTCATTGTATTTTTACCAGACAGTATGAACACCGAAGTCGTGAATAAGACCATTAATCAAAATGCTTAACCATTGTGCATTAGACAAGAAAGTATGAACATAAAGGTCGTAAATTAGCTCATTAATCAATTCATATATCACAGTGATATTTAATTGAGGTATGTGACAGGGTGCATCATTACTGCCTTCCCTTTTCTTCTCCATATAGCATGTACATGTGTATGAACCAGGAGCAAATTAAATGAGTGAATTTCATAAGATTATGTATTTTCAGCAGTTGAAAATATCTAATATACTCGCGCACCGTGATATTTTCTAAAAAAAAAAAAAGAAGTAAAAAAGAAACACATGAAAAAGTCTTTGAAATCGAGGTATTTTATAGTAAAACAGAGATCTCATTGTGGAAAAGACGCCTTCGTTGATCGACTCCCTGTGACCATGAACGCCTAATTATAATAACGGACTGTGAAAGTTTAACAAACAACAACACACTGTTAATAGTATGTATCAGTGTAGAAGACACTTTGATTTAAAATGAATTAATTTATAATGTAAAGATCGCTATCTACACACGGTCACACGGAACGTGTACGAGGCAGTGTGGAAATGTGGAGAGACCATTCACAGTGCATGACAAAACAGTTCTGACATGAAAAAAAAAGGAAATCGACAAACAGAACTAAGGCGGGTCAGATTTCGATTTCTCAATGGTTAGTTTTATAAAGGCATATTGTAAAAACCAATTAAAACCCGAGAAAGTCTCGGTGCGTTTTCTAATGGTCTCAGAAATTTACAACTATTAACACTACAAGTGCTTAGTTTTAGGTGTCACGATTCTGTCCAAACAGTTTAGCAGTAAGTCAGGTCCCTGTGACTGATATGTGCGTCCTTGGATCTCAATATCAAATAGCAACTATTTCTGAAATCGACCGTATTTTCCACGTTGGTAGTAAAACAAAAATGTGAAAAAACATTCTATGATGCATGGTAGAGTAAGTTTATAACATAAACATTGGAAAGTATTAGGGTGCACCCTACCGAGATATGACCGCATTTAAACACACTACACACAACAGCAGTACAGTCGGGAATACCAACTTTGAGGCGTATAGCCAGATATACCATACAAAGGGGCCATAACTTTACAATATTTGTTAGTAAAACAAAACTAAAACCCATAGTTGAAAATAACACACTTCAAGACCATTCACGCCATGGGAGGGGGGGGGGGGGGGGGGGGGTGGGGGGGGGGGGGGGGGGGGGTTCGTTTGCGTTTCATCAAATATTTCGTTTCTGATATTTTCATAAAATGATTTGTATTTTCGTTTGCATTTCATCAAATATTTTGTTTCTGATATTTTCAATAAATGATTTGTATTAGGAGCCGAAGTTATCCCATATCCCTAAAACAATACACTGCAGTTATACACGGTATACAATATCGGCAAAGCTGTACACGAGAAGGTCATTGACGTTAGAAGAAAGCCTTTCGAGATTCTACATAAGTAATTGTTTACTAATGTACAATAAAATTAAGTTTTAAACATTGTAAATGATAACACCAACCTTCCAATTGGATCTATGGCGTCTTGGCCGTAGTTGAAGTCATGAGTCAAAATCCAAATAAAAGCCTGAGTTCGCTGTACGAGAAAATAACAGCACCACAAGTCTAATCCACCCTGTCTGTTTTGTTGTCAATAGTTCAGAAAAACAATCCTGTTTGTTTCTGATTTTTGATTTATAACATGTCAGGAACCGCTAATAAATCTTGACAACTTTTTTCTGTAACCACAGTATGACTAGTGTGAGAGCTACCGTGTGATGAGGGTAGAATTTGTTTCGAATATGTTACGATTTCAAAAAAAGCGATAAAATCTATCAAGTAGAGGGATGTTTTTCTTTATAGTGCTGTAGGAACTCTGTCATTTAATATGCTGGTTCGAGATTGTGATGTTTTTGCAGATTTGCCTCTGATGTTTTGACACGTAGAGGCAGGAGGTGGGCCTTCTCCGGGGTTCAGCGAACTCTCGTTTTTATAGATGATATTCAAATGGAAAGCGCCTCACACACAAAGAAATGAAAGAATTTATGAGAAAAAAACATATACATAGAACTGATATGAAACGGTCGGCATCCTTAGACATTAAACGTTAATAAAGACGTTATCTAAAAAGCTAATTTAAATTTAAAATTAAATATGCGAGGAGAGTTATCTAAGATACTTTGAATAAGATGTAATCTAAATAAACGTAGGATGTCATATGGGTGAAGAGAGAGGGCATTTCTGAAATTTTAATCTGCCACCTAGGACGATCTCTATACCAATCTTAATAATAACTTTTAAAAAAAGCAGTCAAATGTTTCTAGCACTAAATTACAATTTACATGGATGCTTGGGTACATTTCACGGTCTATAGCACAGGGACTTGGCACAAATCCCCAACCCATTACCACATAAATATATTATATGTATGGAATTTTTACCATGTCCCTGTGGTTCATAGATGTACTTAAATACATTAAACAGTTCATATGGATACTTGAATTCCGTTTACCATTGATTTAGATGTTCCCCAGAGACAGTCATAGCAGAGGGATACTATCGCCAGTCATGCTGTGAGCTTAATTACTTCAGCTATCGATACGTGAGTAAATAAGCTATTCGGTGCGTTGACCATGAGGTTTACGACCCAGGAGAGGAAGCACTACAGCATCTATTATTGGTGCATAAATTAACTGCAACTAGGATAAAGCATGTGAATCATCGGCTACCGTCGGTAGTTTCCGTATTTCCTCGTATCTATTCGGGAATGGTGTCGACGGAATCCGATTGACATGTGAAAAGCAATTCAGTAATGGGTACAGTTTAACTTAGTGTGATGTAAAATGCCCTTCGTGTCAAAGTTGATCGCTAAGATGGTGGATATTAATTCGTTGAACATATAAATGTCAAAAGTACGCCAGTTGACATTGATGGCTGACAGCAAAGCAGATCAGAGTTCTGTACTTTTTCAAATATGCCAACATAAACTTTGAGACGAGGAGTTTATCCCCGGCTCATAACTAGTAATGTCTAAAACACTTCGCGAAAATCGTGTGATTATTGACTCCATGGAAACAAATGTTGCCATCAATTTATCAGTATCGAATTCACTTGTATACCCCCTCCGTAGTTCCTTCCACACATTCACAGTATATTTTACACGTCCACTTTCCTTGTCAGTACATTGTACTTTAAGGCGACTGGGTTGATGTTTCAAGTTTATGTACATGATGGATCCGTATCGGTGAGGTCACTTAATATGATAAGAACAGTCTTGACAGTTATTATCAGTTTCCTGTCATAAAACATGTCCAGTAATGATTGAATGTGATCCCTTAAAAATGTCCGATACCCCAGATGTAGCCAGTCGTAAAAAACAAGTATGAGTTTAAAACTATTTTAGTTGTTGGACAACATCTGAGCACAAGAAAATAGGTCTCAGTGCAATAAATATTCATGTACTTTAAAAATCCTAAGGAAAGCATTAAAGAGTTTGAGGAAATTCCTTAACGAAGAGTTGTTTTCCCTTTAATCCAATAATACTTTCTTATGGGAAATTGAACGTCGAACAAAGTCCACCCCCATATTTAAATAGCACACGAATGACCAAGCACATTTCTCCTCAGCTGAAGACGAGCTTTGGTGCACGATGAAACTTTGTGTAAATTCCACACGCCCTTCAAATCTTATACAGCAATCAAATTTGATTCAGGGCATGTGTATCACTAAACTGCAAAATCGGTTGCCAAATTGATCATAACCAAATTATTATGATATGTTTTGGTCGGCCTCCTCGACAAAGCGAGAATAAACAGAACCATTCCCTCGGAGATTCTAAAACTGATCCTCTTCCCGTGTGTAAAATGTATGGAGTCTCTATTCTGTTACACTAAAGGGCCGTAACTCTATCCAGGACTTTTCAGGATTATTGAGCGGATTGATAACATCCACGAATATTAATATCCATGAGCACCCTATTGTTTAGACTGGCCTCCAGCTCCTTCGTTTTCCTGTTACAATTGCTCCACTAAATTCGAATACTAGATTATCTTACCCTAGTTTGAAACGTGTATCCTCGAGACCAAATTCATAAACCAAAATTTAATTCATAATTTTGATCTTTCTAGAGACAGATGACCAGGCTACTATTGATTTTTTTTTCATATAAAATGTCCCCTTTCAACTTATACTCAATAGCAGACGAAAATATATGTCTAGATATTATTATGATAGACCAAATACATGTAAATCTGATACATTATTTAATTACGTAACTCAAAATGAGCTTATTTCATTTGGCTAAATTTATTATTGATACAATTAGATGATTAATTACAATACTGATGGCCATCCTGTTTTACCATGCATTATTGTTATCCATTTGTTAATATTCATATTCTCTGCACTTTACTTTTTACGAGAATAAACAATTGCTATTGTCACTGTCAAAGTTCGGAAATACAAATTAGTTTAATACATTATGTATATAGCGATCGATATTTAAAATTTGTAATTCATTGATTTTTTAATTACATGTACTAATAATTAACGATATATATTTAAGACCGACCAAACAGTGAAAATTTGATTGTGTCATTGAAAATTGACAAAACGTGAATGAAATATGGTCCAATAGAGTATGCTCCTAAATTCTTTGTCCCTCAGTCCAATGCAAAGCTATAGTTCATAACAACAGCATGGACCAGCTATCTAGAGTGCCAAATCGTTTGATCTTTCTACTAAATTTCATGTTTTCCGTCATAATATCTGGTCGCTCGTTACTCGGACGGCTCCGTCAATTGTTCGGGTGTTTGAATTGATTTTAAGATGCAAATTTTCTCTGTCAAGTTAGATGTGAAAAGGTCTTGTAAACGGAGACCCCGGTTAGCTGCCATTGTAGCCGGGGTGTTTCTGGGCGATAAGATAGCCACGGACAATACCCATATGACAATGTAACCTGAAGGACGTAGTCGCTATCATCTGAACGTATAAACAATGCATCAGTAATAACGGAATAAACCAATTAAATTGAATAGCAAAATTCTACACTAATTTATGGAAGTTTCTCTATGAAAATTATCAGTAAAACCTATCAGATAATGATCTTGTTATCGTCTGTATAAGGAACTAGGAGCGTGAGTTATTTGCGTTTAAAAGACATCTGTGAACGTACGAGGTTATGAACTCGCATTTTGATTGAGTAGTGACCTTGACCATCTGTTAGGGGAGCCAGTATTGTTTATGGGGGATCTTAAATCAAATTACACAAAACGGGTCACTCTCGACTATTACCCAATTACATGTAATTACAGGAACGTGGACTCAAGCATTGATCGTGATTTTCCGACATGGTGCCTTTTTTGCAATTCCTGAGAACAAGGATGATTTATGAGTTTGGATGAAGTACAATAGTGGCAACCATTGTTCTGCATTGGGATGCATTTATTGAACAGCTATTAGATGACATTCATGGCCAATATGAACAACAATTGAACAAAGGCGTGTTCAAATAAAAGTTTTAAGACCCAACCGGAATAAGTTTAATTCTTACTTATTACCAGTTTTGAATAATAAAGAATAAATTCAGCCCTTGGTTTAAATTAAATCGGTGACAATGCATGCTTGATGACCAGAAAAGCAGTGATATATAATGTTACAAGTACATGTACTGCTTAATACTAAGGGCGACGTCAGCAATTGGACCATGGCAGTCATATATTACATGAATGTCACCGATATTGGCAATTTTTGTATTTGTGATAATAGACTATCGTCGTGCAGTGTATATACATAGACAGATATATATGTGGTATTTACGTCTCTGGTATAAGTATTGGGCACCGTGCCTATTGAAATATAAGTGTTAGTTGGAAGAGGAGGGGACATCGTGTAGCAATCTATAGTACCACCAGCCTTCAGAGATCAAGTATTTTAGCAAAGCCCTTCGAAATCAATGGTGAAAAGGTTTTAAAGTGATATATAAGTTCCAAAATGAATTTTAAATTTTGAATTTTGATCCAATTTGCATTGGATTCTGGCATCTTTTAGGACGTATGCAAGCTATGTTATGGCCAATATTGAGTATACTTGACGATACAGTAATGGTATTTGTGCTGACGCGAACGCCTAGTTAAAGACAGCTTTAATAGGTATATCGCGTGACGATAGACATAGGTAATATCATGTAGACACAGTATTCTGTGTCTCTACTCAGATTAACCCACAGTTACCTCCAAATGCAGCGAACTTTGCGGTTAAAGCAAAAAGAAAATTAATGTATTTTTACACGAATGGCTTGAAAGAAAAAACTACATTTAGAAAGTGTTTTTTGTGATTTGATTGATAAGTCTGGAAATCCTTCCGGTTCTGGTTTCGTGTGAACTAGATTTACTTTTTTACATTTAGCTTTGTCCAGGTTTATTACGTTACCCGATTTTCACCCATGGCTGATTCTCGATATGCTCGGTGTTACGTCCGGTTGACTAGATTTCAGTAGTTTTATGGTATATGATTTATTAAGTTAATTAGACCTACGGCTGCCATATAATCAAAAAAAGACAGACCTCTTCTGATGGGGTATTTTCAGCATTGTACCTGTTTATATCAATACTAAACACAAATACTATTTCACGGATTGTGTATTATAAAAAAACAAAGTTTGACTGTCAGGGTAGAGTGAAACCAATTGCAGTAATTATATTACTGAACTCGAGCCCCTGTAACTTGTCGCAATTTCCATGCCCCTGTGCACAGACCACCTGCCAGGCAGACCTTGGTGGTTAAGAACGAAATATAAAACTTACATACTGTTATGACATTGTGACAATTCATTCGTTTCAAGGACGTTACAACTGTAGAACATAAAAGTAAGATAAATATGATGGAGAAGACCTCTTAATTTTATCGCCCCTTTGTTTTTCGTTATCCCATGCCTCTTGTTTCGTCACTGGGTCTTGTCCCACATAACAGGGTATTTTAGACAAATCTTGGTGTCGAACCAGATTTGCGGCGGAGGTGGGTCTTATGAATTACAGACAGGGAGGGGAGGGGGGGGGGGGGGGGGGGGGGGGGGTAAAGGGACGGGCAAGTGTTCGTGGCCGTGCCAAGAGTTGACATAAGGGAGGGCACACGCCAATAGAAGTACCGCTAGATCACATTACGTACATATAGCTCACAGGGGCTTGGCACGATTTTCCAAATGATAGTCTATATATATATGTATATAGTATCAAGGGTAGTAACTACAAAGACGGGGAAGACCAACGTATTTAAAAAAAAATTAATTTGTCGTATTCTGCGGGTCAAAAATCTTAGTGACACATACATGACCTTAAAGAGAAATGTTTTATCTTTCCAATGAGTGTTCGATGAACAAAATTGGCCAAGTATTATCCAAGTTATGACCTGACGAATTCGGAAATAGATGCTGAAATGGCTAGGTCGGAATCTCCCTGTCCGGTTGAATAGTCGCCTCGCCTCTAATGGGTACCTCAATAACCATTCAGAAATCGAAAAATCGACGCTTGTAGCGGTATACAGTAACCATAACTATGTCAATATAGGATGTCGGTTGGTTATGTTATCCGTCATGTGCCGTAGCCAATTCCATATTACATCACCGAGCTTACCGTCTTCAAAAAGCACGGCCATCTTTCCCTTCATTCGGAACGCTTCTTGGCTGTACGACCACTGTAACGACATAAACAAAGTCACGAAAGGTTAGGGAAAGATGGCCGTTCTTTTTGAAGACGGTAAGCTCGGTGATGTAATATGGAATTGGCTACGGCACATGACGGATAACATAACCAACCGACATCCTATATTGACATAGTTATGGTTACTGTATACCGCTGCAAGCGTCGATTTTTCGATTTCTGAATGGTTATTGAGGTACCCATTAGAGGCGAGGCGACTATTCAACCGGACAGGGAGATTCCGACCTAGCCATTTCAGCATCTATTTCCGAATTCGTCAGGTCATAACTTGGATAATACTTGGCCAATTTTGTTCATCGAACACTCATTGGAAAGATAAAACATTTTTCTTTAAGGTCATGTATGTGTCACTAAGATTTTTGACCCGCAGAATACGACAAATTATTTTTTTTTTAAATACGTTGGTCTTCCCCGTCTTTGTAGTTACTACCCTTGATACTATATACATATATATATAGACTATCATTTGGAAAATCGTGCCAAGCCCCTGTGATATAGCTCTGTGTCCAGACACCAGACAATTTTATTTGATGAGATATCTATTCTTAGAAATAGTTTATACGAGGTTATAACTTATTATGATACCGCTATTTATAATTTGTAACGTTGGAAGTTTTTGGCATTTGTTCCAGAAGTAGCTTAATCAAAGCTCAAACAGATTACGTTTGTCCCGTCTGGTACGGTGTTCTGGCTATACCGGTACAGCGTCACCTGTCTGCATGTTAGCCCGATACAGTTTCCTAACGGACAAACTTTCCCTCTTTTTGTTTTAAATGAAACATTTTCGACATAAAGGACCTGCAGGTGCTTGAAAGGCCTTATTTGTCAAGGCTCGTCTGAAAGCAACCGAAACTCATAATGTCCGTTCTTGTTTTCATATAAAACTAGTAACGCTAGCCTAACTGTTCAAACTTTGTTGACGATTTGTTCCGTCTGTCTCGAAACTAAGTCCTCTAAACGTTTGGCATGAGTCATACGCATGACGGTTAAATTCGAACTTGCCCGGTACCAACTGCTTTTATATCTGGGAATTGCGCAATAAACAGGTTGATTTCCGAGGGTTGCTGGAAATTTCCCTGAGATGTTGCGATTGGAAACTACGGTAAGAGTCCCACATACGCGTGTCATGCCTGGTAATCCGGGACCAAGTCATCCATACGCTTGTTACAAAGTCCTACACGGTAATGTCTGGTATTCAAGATACAAGGTTCCAACAGTACGCATGGCAACAGTTTAGATTCTTCACCAAAAGGTTTTCTGGTGTTAGGCCAGCGATTTTAGATTACTGCCATTAGTCTACTCCAAAGAAAATTATACGCATGATTTCATTTAGTTACCAGTTGGTCACGCCTGGTGCCAATGATGTTTCTATATTTCCATACAACATAATGACCACCCTAAAACTGTATCAGAGATTTGGTGACTCGTCTACACACGGACAAAAATTGTGGCAGTGATCGACTTCCTGTTTACCACAAAATCCGTCTTCAAATCCAAGGGTTCCGCCTTAGATATCGCCTCTGCATAAATTTATAGAGCCTTGGTAGGCCTATATCCAGGGAACTAAACTACATTGGTATCTGGTTAGACTGGTCCCCTGTCTCGAGAATATTAAATGAAATTGAGCTTCATGATTTTGGTCCCTAGGATTTGTCTGATTCTAGGTTTCAAACTAGGGGCAGACAATCTAGTATTAGAATTTACCTTGGCAATTATTAATAAAAATAATAACTCAGGGTTTGGTGGCCAGTCTAGTGTCTGGTATATTCATTGCTCATTGAAACCATGCATCGCTACCATAGGGACCTGTAACAGATTATCATGTCCCTATGATCGCTACCACAGGGACCTGTAACAGATTCTCAGGTCCCTATGATCGCTACCACAGGGACCTGTAACAGATTCTCAGGTCCCTATGATCGCTACCACAGGGACCTGTAACAGATTCTCAGGTCCCTATGATCGCTACCACAGGGACCTGTAACAGATTCTCAGGTCCCTATGATCGCTACCAACTATGAATATACCAAAATGACAGAGCTCCCTTAACATAATACGTTATTTTTGAAGCTCTGTAAGTTATAACGACTTAATACATTTCCTACACCCTTTATTCATCAATGACAGATTGTCCTTTAGGTGTGGAACCGCAATTTTGACGCTTTAAGTTTCCTTGTTCACATGTCTACAGTCATGACTTTGTTTGCATCGTCGTATCGTCAGGCAAATATTTAATATTGGAAGGGCTGCTAGTCTAGACTTTCGACTTTTTAGAAATACAAAAATGATTGACTTTTGAATTCAGCATCTTTAGAAAAAGTCCCTTGTGTAGCAGCTCACGCCAGTACATCGTTCATGTTTTAATGAACTCGATATACAGTCCGGGGTCACCCTAACTCAATGACCGCAGGTCAGCAGGTACTCCGTGTGTGGTCATCTGTTTCATCCTAGGGGTCACGGAAACATGATATTTACACCTTCGTGTGAAAAATGACTTGATTTCACACAAAAGGTCGATGTCATCGAAAACGTAGTTAAACGTGAGCAAAAGAGGCCCCCGGCTCATGGATGTCACCAGAGGCAAGGGTCGCTGCAGTAACCTTACATGTCGATTTTAGGGGCATTAGTGAACCGTTAATCAAATTCAGAGCTGCCTGTCCCTCCAAGCAAATGTTTATATAAGGAAGTGTTATGTAATTACATATAGCAAGTCGTTGTAGCGATTGAAATGTTCCGTTATAATCCATTACCGGAGAATAAAAACACTAAATTCTTGAGTGATACATTCTCTGTGTGAATGTTTCCATAAGTGCCAGTTTCATTGAAATCGCTCGAACTTCAATATTCAATGAGCATGTGTTGAGTTTGTGCTTCCCCTTAGGGATTATTTTTCAAACAGTGTTAGTTTTTCATCAACAGTAATGAAAAGAATCAATTTCATAGTCATAGAATTTGACTGAATCTAGGTCATTTCCAACAACTACTGACTGCGATATTTCCAAGACAGTGATTTGAAAGAAATGGAGAATGACTGTATAGAAGCACTTCACGCAGACATACACAGCTTTATCCCAGTTGAAAAATGTACCAACATTTTTTTTTTCAATTTAGATTTGAATTTTATGTTCGTAAATAAAAGATAAACTAAACAAAAGTTCTGTCATCCTATCACGGCCGATTTCAGGCGCGGCTGTAAGACCGTAATTAATTAAGATAAATGTTTTCAATTTTCAACAAAATGATTACATGCACACGTCCAGATGCAAACGCCGGTATATATACACACAGCAGTAGTAAATATCACAAACACGTGGTAAGGACCCGTGAAATCTGTGTTCCGTGTATATTTCGGCATGTTGTTTTCGTGCCGTAAAATGAAAGAAAACAAAAAAACGTATCCCAGAGCTGTTTCGTCGCGTATAATAATCTGTAGTTTAGCACTTTACCTATTTTCGGTAATTGTTGAACCTGTAAAGGGGGTGCGGGGAGGGGGGGCACGTTGCTGTATCATATACAAAACGAGATTTTTTCATTCTTGGTCTTGAAGGAGAAAAGAGAGAACCAGTCTCGGTCCTGCTGCTAACTTCACCGCCCCTTGTGCTATAAAGCGGTATAATTAAAAACATACGCTACATCTTCCCGTCAAAATTACGTGTGTTATATATTATTGGTCTCGATTTTTACCGAAAGCCCGTGTTTACATAGTCTTTGTACAAACGTCCATACAAAATGTATCCTAAGTTCCCATCACCAATATCTCAGGTACGTGTCGAGAAATTGGAAAAATCAAAATGCTGTATATGATTTTTTTTATCAAATGTAACAAAGACCTCTGTCTCTTTGGCTTTCCTTTTCGTTTTTAATACATATATCGACCTAAGAATAATTCAAGCATGGTTTTGGGGGAGCCATAGCACATGTAAGATAAAGAAAGTCTTATCGATGACTTTTACAAGAACCCAAATTGAACGTAAAAATCGCACGAATGGCCGATACCAGGTCATATAGAGTTAAGTTAATACCTGACTGGTATCTTCGAATGTGTAGATAAAATGGGGCGTTGTGTTGAAAAGTGATCATAAACATCAATTCTTCCTTGTAAATCTGTCAGTTTCGTGATTAAAATAAAACCTTAGCACCCCAGGGAGCGATTCGAACCAGCCATAGTATCTCTAATGATGATCTGTGCTCATTTCTCCAGAAACAAATGATATTTGACACAATTGTTTGGTTTTATCCCCATAATGCGGAAGCAATTTCACTAAAACGTTGATTAAAGATTTCACGAGATGCATGATGGGTAATGTGATGTTAGAGCGTTCGATTCACATAACGAATTTCCAATCAAACTCAGGCGGTCTCTGATAAGTAAGAAATTTATTTTATATCTAATTTATCATTTAGCATAATTATCGATCGTAATACGAAAACCTTAATCTTACTTTTCATTAACGTTTAACTTTCTATTAAACAGTAACCTTAACCTCAGTTAAGAATGTTTAACTTTCTATTAAACAGTAACCTTAACCTCAGTTAAGAATGTTTAACTTTCTATTAAACAGTAACCTTAACCTCAGTTATCATTAAGGTTTAACTTTCTATTAAACAGTAACCTTAAGCTCAGTTATCATTAACGTTTAGCTTTCTATTAAACAGTAACCTTAACCTCAGTTAAGAATGTTTAACTTTCTATTAAAATGCATCCTTAACCTCAGTTATCATTAAGGTTTAACTTCCTATTAAACAGTAAACTTAACCTCAGTTATCATTAAGGTTTAACTTTCTATTAAACAGTAACCTTAACCTCTTAACCTCAGTCATCATTAACGTTTAACTCTTAAACTGCAACCTTTACCTCTTAACATAAGTCATCATTAACGTTAAGCTTTCTTTTAAACTGAAGCCTTAACATCAGTCAGTCATCATTAACGTTAAGCATTCTCTTAAACTGTAACCTTAACCTCTTAACCTCAGTCATCACTAACGTTTAATTTTCTGTTAAAGTGTTACCTTAACCTCAGTTGTTATCAACGTAACGTTCACTTAAACTTTAACCTAACCTCGGTTAGCCATTAGAGCAGCAGTAATGTTACGAACAGATTTGTTCCAACATATGTATATAAAGAGATAGTTTAACAACGGTTAACCAATGTTACTGTTATGGTTAGCTGAGGTTATAATGAGGTTAATTGGGTTTATGATTAATAGAGGCTAGATTAATTAGTAGATGGTTAAATAAGAATAGCTAAGGTCAATATTGGTTAAGTCAGTTATTGTTTTTAAGATGGTAATGAGGTTAATGGAGTGAATGATCAAGTGAGATTGGGCTAATCAGTGAAGGTTATTGAGTTGAATGGTGAAGTTTAAGTAAGATTGAGTAAAGAGTAATTGAAGTTCAGAAATTAAAAAGTGTTGGTTTTAAATCAATTTAACATCGAACAGTTATAATACCGGACTAACGAGCTGGATTTCCGTGTTCGGTCTATCGTATCAAATACTTTTTTAACTTTAACTGTTTTAGAGTTATTGGCCAAGAAATATCATCTCTTTACTTTACGATGAAACTTGGCGGGAAAAGACTATCTAATGACTGTTTAACGACGTCAGGGAAAAGTCTGAATGGCGTTGAAACTTAAGCTCACGAGTGTTTTCCTGTGGTTTTTCTCAAAACTAAACCATAAATTAACAAACTTCAGCTGGAACAAGCTTAGAACCTGAGTTAACTTAGAACCTGAGTAAACTTAGAACCAGAGTAAACTTAGAACCTGAGTAAACTTAGAACCAGATTAAACTTAGAACCAGAGTAAACTTAGAACCAGAGTAAACTTAGAACCTGAGTAAACTTAGAACCTGAGTAAACTTAGAACCTGAGTAAACTTAGAACCTGAGTTAACTTAGAACCTGAGTAAACTTAGAACCAGAGTAAACTTAGAACCAGAGTAAACTTAGAACCTGAGTAAACTTAGAACCTGAGTAAACTTAGAACCTGAGTATACTTAGAACTTGAGTAAACTTAGAACCAGAGTAAACTTAGAACCTGAGTAAACTTAGAACCTGAGTAAACTTAGAACCTGAGTAAACTTAGAACTTGAGTAAACTTAGAACCCGAGTAAACTTAGAACCAGACTAAACTTAGAACCTGAGTAAACTTAGAACTTGAGTAAACTTAGAACCCGAGTAAACTTAGAACCAGACTAAACTTAGAACCTGAGTAAACTTAGAACTTGAGTAAACTTAGAACCCGAGTAAACTTAGAACCAGACTAAACTTAGAACCTGAGTATACTTAGAACTTGAGTAAACTTAGAACCAGAGTAAACTTAGAACCTGAGTAAACTTAGAACCTGAGTAAACTTAGAACCTGAGTATACTTAGAACCTGAGTAAACTTAGAACCAGAGTAAACTTAGAACCTGAGTAAACTTAGAACCTGAGTAAACTTAGAACCTGAGTAAACTTAGAACCTGAGTAAACTTAGAACTTGAGTAAACTTAGAACCTGAGTAAACTTAGAACCAGACTAAACTTAGAACCTGAGTAAACTTAGAATCAGAGTAAACTTAGAACCATAGTAAACTTAGAACCAGAGTAAACTTAGAACCAGAGTAAACTTAGAACTTGAGTAAACTTAGAACCTGAGTAAACTTAGAACCAGAGTAAACTTAGAACCTGAGTAAACTTAGAACCAGACTAAACTTAGAACCAGAGTAAACTTAGAACCTGAGTAAACTTAGAACCAGAGTAAACTTAGAACCTGAGTAAACTTAGAACCTGAGTAAACTTAGAACCTGAGTAAACTTAGAACCAAGATGACATGTACCTACGTGCACCGCCAGTTACAGGTCCAGCAGGGTCAAAAATCCATTGCACAGGGTCACGAGAACTTGTTGTATGCATATGATGTAGGGCATTTTAGGGGCTAGATAGACAAACGATAAGTAAGTTCAGTCATTTTCTCATAATGTAGATATACATGTTTCAGAAATGAAGAGAGAAGTAATTTTCTCATATTGTTAATCTAGTCCCCTAAAACCGCCTATCAATGTCCAAATACACCTGGAATTTAACATATTACCCTGACCCCGTGGTTAATTGTACACAAAAGACGCTTCCCGTAAAGTCTCCAGTGATCACTAGATGAAAAACGTTATATAAGGAAGGATGATTTCCAGATCTCTCTGTAGATTCATACAGTTTTTGTCTATGCGTCTGCAGTAAACAAAAACAATAAAAAATGTTTCTCTATCTTTAAAGTGTCATGATTACCGTTGAACGACCATCACAGGAAAGAGAGAAAGTAATCAAATCTTCATCATGACTAACGATCATGTCTGCTTTGCTCGAGGCCAGGGACGAACTAAACCTATTATAGCGACCTACACAAATCAAACATTATGACACGAGCAAGGCTGTTAAATTCTCCAAATAAACTTCTTCCGGGCTTTATCTTGATGAACCCTAAAAGGTTCCAACTTTCACATAATTCTTTTCAATTAGCCGGATGGCCCCTAAAAGGGTCTAACTGCCCTTTTGTGGTCCGGGGTCGTTATCAGTCGAAGGTCGACCAGCCTAGTAATACCATTGTTTACTATTTGTGAAGTCAATTCTTACTCGCGAAGTATGGTTAGCTTGCACTGCCTACATACACGAAATAAATTATATCAATTTGTATATATTCAAAACGAAAATATTTATATTGAAAATAGATAATTATGATAAATGACTTGTTTGTGTGGCTGTGTTTTCATAAGTATTTAATTAAAATTGTAAATCCTTTTCAGAAATCACGTTCTGAGCAGACTTGCTTACACGGTAGTTGTGTAGGATGACTGATAAAGGCTAAGAGGAAATTACAACGGAGGGCCAGCTGTCATTAATATGAATTTAAGGCTACAACAATGTGGTCTCCCGTTGGTTGACACTAGACAATTTGATAGTATTATATCAATACGGATATAGACGTATGCATCTCTGTATGATTTCACAATGAACTGTCTTTAAATACGAATGGTAAAGTGAATGACTTTATCAATTATGTATGTACTTGCAGTATACAAGCCACATGACAGGCTAATGGTGGAATTAAATATAATGGACCAACACAAACGTGTTCGGTGCCAAATGTGTCAGCATTTTGGAACGGCGGCATGTGTGGGTATGATGTCATTTACGACCCCCTCTTTATGTTGTGTTCAGAGACTTTCGCGCGTTACATACATATATATTTCTGATCTACACAGACGAACGAGCGCTAATTTGTTAACTGAAATATCAGCACATCAGTATGATTAGATCAAATTGGACTGCACACCGTCTCCTAAACACGCTGCCCGGATAACCCCTATAATTGTATTCTTTTTATAGATCGAGTTTGACCATAGGTCAATTTCCACGCCCTAGTTTGAAAAATGTGATAAATATTTAAAGAGTACCCTTTGGTATTTCTATGAATAGCGTCTCGTTCATCAGATATTTAAACGGGATGACCAACGGTCAAATACAAAAGGACAGTGGAGTTGATGAATTGAAAACTGAACCCAACTCATTTTTCTCTGTCCACAAACACGATTTTAATGGTCTCTCAACTTGTCAAATACAAATTCGTCCGAAATAATTATGATATGATGGTAAAATCAGTTTTGTACTTACATTTGAGTTTCCTCGGACTCCGACGTACTGCTAGTGTCATCTGTCGTCTGCCCGCCGAGAAACTCGGCGTCTGTGCAACTGTCCGAATCACTACTGGTCAACATGTTGAGGTTATTGAGGGGCACTACGGGTACCCTCCTGTCTGCCCGTGGGGCAGGGGGTGAGGGAGCGTCCCCCTCGTCCTGTGTGTTGCTAACATCCGTATCCACATTATCACTATAAGCCCGGTAAGTTGGTTCCGAATCGTCTCCAGAATCCGACTCCGGCATGAAGACTCCAACATGGTTAAAGTTATTCCTGTTGTCATCCACGATGTTCTGTTCTTTTCCGATATTCATGACGAACCGTTGTCTTAAAAAACACTCACACTTCTTATAACTTCTCTAAAGCACTATATCAACTGGTACCAATTAAACTTGTACCCAAGTAAAACCACGCTGGGCATTTTTATATTTGTTAAATATACACGTATATTAACTTACAAAATATTTCAATTTCCTTTGTTAAAATTATTCCATTTTTCTTCGTTAATAAATTCCATGCCTCTCGTGTGTAAGGTAGCACGTATATTTAACCATCCATGCGTAAAAACTCCCGAGCCGTTCACACAGCATGGCTCTGTGTTCTCGAGCCACGATATTCGCTCTGACTCCAGCACAGTCGAGTCAGAGGGTTTTGTGTTTAATATTTCAGTCAGCGGGCCGCGCGGAGGGTGACAGGGGAAGGGGGAGTGCGCCAATATCCCGACTCACGGAGGGGCCAGAAAGGGGCTCAGTAGGGGACTAATCGTGGAGTCAGCATGAAGCATCTTTTCCTCTGGGCTGAAAATTAGAGTAGTATGTCTTATGACGTTTGAAGTATTTTAGTATGAACTAAAATCTTTATCGTATTTTAAATTACTTACATGTTTATAAAGATTCACCAGCAAAGTATTTTCTTCGTTTTTCTTCTATCTCTTCAAATTTGTTCGACGAAAAAAAGTTTAAACTAGACTATTAAAGAAATGATATCTAGAATTGTGCACTAGATAGTTAGAAACAATGAACTTCTTGTCCGCAGATGGTCTGAAGTGAAGAAATTTAAGGTTCTTATTTTTATATACTAGTAGGTAATGGGTTGGAAATCCCAAAAATGTTTCATCATCAATTGGGAAATGTATCACTGTGAGTCGTATCACAATGACTAATTGTTGCGCTGTAGATGTTTTTTTTTTTCCTTCGGAAAGGAAATCCTCCAGAAATAGCCCATGAGCGAGGAAGTTAGTAATCTATCGATTTTCTGTTTAAAATAGCGTGGGATAGCCTAGCGCGCAGAAGACCAATGGAAACGCGCCAAAAGAAGCGTGGATGCTGGATATTGATTTGTATGAGTCACCGTTTGTTGGTAAACAATGCCAAATATGGAATATAATAGGCAAAGCGTTTCCTCCATTTCGGTTAAATTATTAATCGACTTTAAATTAACACGAAATAAATCGTTCCCGAACCTTTCTCTAGTATTCATATTCATTTAAAATGACTAACACAAATTTCACGTGAGTTTTCCATACTTTATAGAACATGTATACGAATTTTTCATTTAAGCAAGTATATGGTGAGTTTGAAAAAAAATAAAATCGTGATAATGAAATTTTATAATTTTTCAAAATAAAAACGAATGTAAGATGCTGTTTCTCATAATGGATAGCTGCCAATCCATAGCAAAAATAACTTGAGGCCGGTAGGGATGATTTCATAGGGATGAGAATGGTACTTTTCTAAATGAATCGGTTATAATTTTGGAGTCTTACACAAATATTGAGATATGAGACTGTGCGTGACAATTAAGTACCGGTAGATTTATATTACATCAGGGTTTTAGCCTACAATGGGGATCAGCAAGTGCAATATAATGTTGGTCTACTTTCACTAAGACCGCAAATTAATCAGATTTCAAGATACAGGACACGACGCATGCAGCATTCGATATATAATTAAACTCGCTCCTAATTCCATTTTTATTACGTAAGGATTTAATGGAAAAAGCATATATAACGATGTAATTTTACTCTACGACCCAATGATGCAAGCACGAACACCATACATTTAATATATGGAATTTATAAAAGAGAAATCAATAAAGTTCTGAACAATGGTCTTTAAATAAAGGATTTCCATGGTGAAAGGAAACCCTCTAAAACTACCCCATTAATGCTGACCAAGGTCATTATGGATAGACGTATCTATGCTGACAGAGAAAAATAATAAATACAGTCAAAATTCGTTGACTCGAATATGGATAACTCGAAGACCCCGTTTAACCCGAGATACCGATCAAATATAGTATATAATATCATACCAAAGCCTGAAACTCGTGTAACTCGAATATTCGGATAACTCGAAGTTTTTAATGATCCTGAGTTAACGAGGTTTGACTATAATAATTAAGGAAAATCACGTTTAGTCCATGGAAAAGAAAAAAACACCCGTATGGCAGTCATTCGAACGGTTTTAAAATATCCCGATCCAAGATCACGCCAATATTTGCTAAAATTATATTGTAGTATTTACGTCAGACGGTATGTTGTACAGTAACTCGTCTGAAAGTGAATTTTGTACTAAAACAGTTTTGATCATGCGTTATAAGACACCTATAATAAATCATACATTCAGTATTAAACCGTATCTAAATGTAAACACAAGTTGTGAAAACGTAACCATTTAGAAATGATAGAGGTCTACAGGTAATAAAATGTTAATTATGTGATAACAGTGATAATTGCTCTGTAATTATCTCCCTTTCCACTGTTTCTGCTGCAAAGTGTTTCGTTTCGTTTCTTAACGGACATTCCGTAAAATTCAAGATGGATCCTTATGAGGTGGGTACTTAACTTTCAGAAGTTTTGAAGTTGCATTTTTGCATCTGTGTAGACATTAGTGACTTTCCTTAACGGTGCATTTAGTTTTCTTGATATTTACATATCCAAAAACCAATCGTTAGCATAAAAAATCACAGTGTCTTTGAATTTCACCAGAAATAAGACCTTTTAGCCCTACCATCAAAAGTTTACCTAAGATCCCAGAAAGTAAATACGTTTGTTTTGATACATGCAATAAGTGTTTTTTTAATCATATGGAGACATTTTCGTCATTTTAACTTTTTATTGCTCAATGTTAGTTGAAAGAAAACTTTTGGGTTGCTTGTTAAGTGTAATTTCAGGCCAAATTGTAAGAGGGAGGTAACTCGTACAAGCTTAGTGTTTTAATTTCCATCAAAATATTTTGACTGTGTATAGCTAAAATGAAATGTTTACCATTCGGATTCAACTGATTTAGGAAAAATAAGATAAGCGTTTAATAGTAGTAGCTTCCCTAGAATATGTATTTTCATAGCTCTCTTTTTGAAGTTTGTCATTTCTCTAAAGCATTTTTTTGGTAGGCGTAAACTAGATCACTGTGGCCTACTTTTTTTCTTCAGATTTTGACATTTTTCCTAACTGTATTGTTGAAATCTTGAACTTCCATAGCAGAATCTTAACAATAACACTTGTCTATCACTTTCACTCCAATAATGAATTTGTGTGAACTTTAATTAAATTTTCATTTATGCCCTCTCAGGGATTTTTTTGGGGTACATTTAGGGCCGAAAATATCTATATATATATATGTGATAGGCCCCTTCCACTGTGAAATTTTGTTGTGTTTTCCCAATTTCATGTTCATATTTTCCCAATCAGGATTTGTTAAAGAGTTCTTGTACATTAACTGATAAAGAAATGCTGATTAGAAGTATTTCATGTAATGTTTAACAGGCAGATGTAATAATGCTACTAATTTCTATATTTAAGCTATGAATTATACACGAAAAAAGTATGTTGATAATATTTGCTCAATTAGCCAAAAATACCTCAGTTTTGTTCCCAAAGGAAAAGGTATAAACCCCTGTAAATTAAGTGTAAGAAAATCACTGCTTCAAGTTTTGACCTTTTACACCAAAATTTTACAAAAGTCTTATGTATATATATTGAATACCATGATTATGCAGCTGACCTTGAAGTGTTTCCTGCAAAAAAAGTTTGATAAAAGTGTTCATGTATTATTCCGTATAACTATCGTATGTGCTTATCACCGAGGGGACACAGATATTGCCAGAATGGGGATTGCCCAAATTGGCAGCACCCTCCAAGTTTTGTTAAAGGATTGAAAACAGAAGAAACCTGTTTATACATTTCGCAAATTCACTTCTGCAGAATTCTTAAGTGTTAATGAATGTAGAAATCACAAGAAACCTGGCTCCAATTTCCCACCCACATGCCATATGTAGTATATATAATACATATATACGTATACATATTAACCCACAGTCCAAATACATACTACAATACACATGTATAAACTGTGGGTTGGGAATATGTGCCAAATCTCTGAGTTAGAAGTCGTCAATTTAACTACCATGGCCTCATTAAAAACTAGTTAGAAAAAAAGGTCAAAGATGTTATAATATTTGTTTACATGTTTATTGTTGTGGTTGATTGCAGTTTCCATCTTGATATAGAGATAGGGATGATAAATTCACAAGAAAATTGTATGCTTCATTATAATTATCTTTTAACAGAGGGGAGATGTATCTAATATGTCAATGAGAGAGAAGTCAACATTGAAGAGGAGAATCAACAGGGAACATAACAGTAACTTTAGGGCTGGCTACATCAACATCAACGAGCCTTATCTCCACAAGACTGGCATCCGTGGCAGGAAAAGATACTTCCTTTACTGTGTCATCGTTTTCGTCATTCTTCTAGCATGTGCAAATGCATTGGTAAGCCGATTCTGCATGTTTCAAAAACAAACACCCTGGAATGCTGTGTATTTAACTTGAATTATCCAAACTTTCCCATGTACATAAGTTATTCATAAGTTTACCTGTTGTAGCGAATACACAAATGGTATATATTTGAACATCTGCGTACACGGGACTTTTTCTCACTGGTTTGGGAAAGACCTTTTGTCTTATTTTGGGAAGAAAATTGGTGAATTTGTAGAGATTTGTTTAGGAGTAAAGCTTAAATATGAAATAGTTTCAGTTGGGAATGGGGCCCATTAATGGCCTCAAAAAGCCCCCAGAAAAAGCCCTGATACACCAAACAAATTATATGTCCCCCAAATGTTTTGGATATACATCTGGTGCCAGGGCAAGGAGAAAGTATGGCTATACTGTAGAATAATATATAATTATTCATAAATTCCTTAAATTTTATGATAATGATAAAGTGATTAAGTTTTTATTTTTAATATCCTGTATTAAAGCCTTTTTAAAACACTTTACAACTAAAGGGCTTGGTTCTTTGTTTTATTTTCCAGTTAACCGCTGGCATCATGTACGCCCTGAAGTTTTCTTACTTCGGCGTGCAGTCACTGGAGTTTATTCCAGATTCCCGACTGCTCCGCTTCCTGTCAGATACAACACTTTCCACTGTCCAGATCTTTGATGGTTTCATTGGAAGTCGGAAAAACTCTTCATTTATGATCCAAAATGATAATGGCCCAGTAAGTGTCCTACTGCAAGGTTCCAAAGTTTGTCTTGATAGAAAACATGACATTGACATAGTCTTAATTTGCATAACTCAGTCACGGTATTACAATTTGATAATGATCTCATGAATTGAAAAAAAAATGACTGAGTTACACAAATAAATTGTTATTAAATAATTAAGATATTCATTAAAATAAGATATGAATCCCCTGTTAATGATAGATAAGGAAATGTATCCTATAATGAATTATGATCCAGCGTTGGTTGTTGTTTGAATTGAGAGAATGGTTATTGATTGTGTAGGTTGTTTTCATGGCTGATGGTGGACTTGATGATAGGGCTTCAAAAGGTATGTATTCGGTTGTAATGTTTCCCTTTTCCATGCTCAAACCATGATATGAATGTAGAATGTTTAAAAGACATGTTTTTCATCTCTGTCCAAACTTGAAATATCCTATCTGATTAAAATACATCTCTTCAATATGCTTATGCTATAAAGATCTGACAGTGGCCAGTGAACTATTGTAGACTGGCCTGAAAATCTACAGTAAATGCAAATACCTACTCTTAAGAGTCCAGATAACTCTACTCCAAAAAGTTCAGTGGCCCAGAGTATCTAAACAAAAGTCATGATTACTATATAATATAAAAAAAAAAAACCAAAGAGCTATGATTTAAAACATTTGGTTAAATATATTCTATTTATTTCAGTTGAACTACGGCCAGGTAGTGCGGAGGTGAAATCTGTAGAGGACTTTAAGGTGAGAAGTCCAGATACAGGGAAGATGCTCCTGTCTACAGGGCTGGAGGCTGTACAGGAGTGGACATCCACTAGTAGTCCTGGAATCAACATACACGCCCCTGTGGTGGAGGTTCCTGTGGTCAGTGACTTATTTGTGTATTTAATCTGTTCACGTAACATACTGCAAAATCATTTTTTTGAGAGAGCCGTTATTGTTTAGAGATTTCATCAACATACACGCCCCTGTGGTGGAGGTTCCTGTGGTCAGTGACTTATTTGTGTATTTAATCTGTTCACGTAACATACTGCAAAATCATTTTTTTGAGAGAGCTGT
Organism: Pecten maximus; assembly: GCF_902652985.1. NCBI lineage: Eukaryota > Metazoa > Mollusca > Bivalvia > Pectinida > Pectinidae > Pecten > Pecten maximus. The sequence goes on from NC_047020.1 coordinate 34,189,141, forward strand.
TATTGTTTAGAAATTTCATCAACATACACGCCCCTGTGGTGGAGGTTCCTGTGGTCAGTGATTTATTTGTGTATTTATTAATCTGTTAACTTAACATACTGTAAAATCATTTTTTGAGAGAGCCATTATTGTTTAGAAGCACCAGATACACATTGTAAATGCTTTAATAAACTAAAGGATTTTCAAGTAGATTTAGATTCTATATGGTTTTAATAAAACCTAGAAAATTCTACATGCATTAATGGAACCAAAACAGGGGTAAAAGAAGAAAAAAATATCATCTAAAACAATGACCACAACGTATATATTGTAAAATATTGTAGGGGCATCAGCTACAAAAACAAATTTTATCAACATTCAGAATCTTTGATGATATGTGTTCCTCAGTGTTTCCTAATGGCCTATGTATTTAACCTCTTGTATTTACATTTTAGTTGGAAAGTGTGCCTGGAGTCGACGGTCTCAATATAGAGTCGTACCAAAATACTGAGATTAAAGGAATGGAGGGGCTGGAGTTATCTTCCCTTGGCAAGGTGTATCTCATCACCAACAACATCACACTGCACTCTACGGTAAGTACCTCATTAACATAAACCACACTTCATGGTTAGTCCTCATTTGCATAAACTACACTCCATAGTTAGTCCTCATTTGCATAAACCACACTTCATAGTTAGTCCTCATTTGCATAAACCACACTCCATAGTTAGTCCTCATTACCATAAACCACACTCCATAGTTATATATAATTAGTCCTCATTAACATAAACCACACTCCATAGTTAGTCCTCATTACCATAAACCACACTCCATAGTTAGTCCTCATTAACATAAACCACACTCCATTGTTAGTCCTCATTACCATAAACCACACTCCATAGTTAGTCCTCATTACCATAAACCACACTCCATAGTTAGTCCTCATTAACATAAACCACACTCCACAGTTAGTCCTCATTAACATAAACCACACTCCATAGTTAGTCCTCATTACCATAAACCACACTCCATAGTTAGTCCTCATTACCATAAACCACACTTCATAGTTAGTCCTCATTACCATAAATCACACTTCATAGTTAGTCCTCATTTGCATAAACCACACTCCATAGTTAGTCCTCATTTGCATAAACCACACTCCATAGTTAGTCCTCATTTGCATTAACTGAACCCAACTTTAAGTACCTCATTAACATATACTGCACTCGTACATAAGGACCTCATTAAACATATACTGCACTCGTCCAGAAGTACCTCATTACCATAAACCACACAGTTAAAATATGTCACACCCAACATCACCATTTAGATTTCTCGGTCAAAGTTTTTGAGTTGGTGCCCAGGCTTATTTGAGGATGATAACTTTATATGTCTATCGCTATTATCATTAATTTGATGGTAGCGATCAACTTATTCCTTTCACCCCTACTGACCATATTGGACTTCAAATGATGAATGAATGGCAGAGTCAACTTAAGTTTCTTAGGGTTGAAAGGGTTAAAGAAGGTCTACTGAACATTTTCAATCTACTCTGCTATCACAGGATGGTAACATCATCATGGACGCCACTAATGGAGTATACCTCGACAGTAACCTGCCCAGGGCGACGACCCCTCTCTCCTCCACAACAACTAATGCCTACAAAGTGTGTGTTTGTATGCCAAGTGGTCGAGTGTTTGCTGTCCAAGTTACAGGGCCTGGAGTGGGCTGTGGTGATGCTGACCCAGATAATGACCCCTGTGCTTGATGTTGGCCCTGATCATGTATAAATGTATAGTGCTGTTTCTTTTTGTTAAATTGATATTGCCAAAGATTTTTTTTTTAATTTATTTGGAAGATCTTGTCAATGATATTATTTCCGGATGATTTTAAGTCTCTTTGTTGTAGATTGATAATATTTGTGTAAATAGAATATACCATATGTTTACCATATTTAATTAAAGATATTTTGATATTACAGTACTCATGTAAAAAGTATTTAAAACAAGTCAGATTGTATTATTCAGTAAAGTTTTTAAGTTTTCCTTTTATATTAATTTTACAGAGTATATTTACACTATATACCAGAGTTGTGTCAAGTTACCAAGTTATAACAAACTCCAAGTGTTATCAGAAATACATATTCTAGAATAAAATATGTTTATAACAAACCACAGTGACAACGATAATTCTCGAAAGTCAGATATGTCAATAATTTGATTGTTATTACAGAGTAAATTTGATGTTGCCAAGGTAATTCTTTGATGAGGAACACAAAACTTGTTTCAATATAAGTGAGAATTGGGAATAGACATGTTTATACTAAACCATATTTAACTGTACTCATTTAAAAAGTTTGCACAAACAAAAATCATGCACAAATTTAATGAAATTCAATCACATTTAATATGTATCAGTAGTTCTACATTTTTTTTTAAATTTTGCAATTTTAAAATTAATGAAAACAAATTTATGTATGAAACTAATTTGTTATGTTTAGCATTAGGTAATACTCATTCCGTCCCCCAAGTTTATGTAAGTCAATGTTTTAGTCCTGTTACTTATTTATATACGGTAGTATTATTTGTACCAAATTTGGTTGTGCTTCATGCCTCGTTGATATTGAAATAATTTTAGGAAAATAACCACTGTTTACTTTGTATCTTTTTATTTTATGATCTTTCTGGAGTTGTGGTTGGAAGTTAAAGGTTTTGGCTTGATATTGGCTTCAAAATACACAAGATTTCAGCAAAAGTTTAAATCTACTGTAATACTGTTACCCTGGTAAATACTAGCCACAATATACTGCTCGGCTAGAACTTCTCTCTATCTCGATGGGTTGAGCGTAAGACTAGTAAGCCAGAGGTCCTAGGTTCAATACCTAGCAGAGGAAATGATTTAAATTTAATTGATCATGTGTACTGTTACAATTCAGTACCAAAGGTTGTTCTAAAAATAATTTCATTTTTTTTCTTTTTCAGTAGACTCTTTATTTGACAAGGGTACAAAATAAGTCATTTAGCACATGTTTAAACTATGCTTGAAAACAAAGATTAAAATGTACCTATTTGACATCGGTAGGTTTTAACCATTCTGATTTGAGGCCAAAGTTGATCTGACTTCAGAAAGTATCAACGTTCAAGAAAAAAGCCCTGTAATTATAAGATCTGTTGTGTAACTGCAAAAATTATGAAAATAATAATAATTAATTTTTCCCCAGTGAAAACTTTCATATTGACTATCAAGTCCAGGGTGCCTTTGTAGAATTTTTATATTATATGTATTTTAGTCTGTGTTCATATATCAGATACATTTATGTATATGTAAGTGAGAATGTTAGACGAATCGCTAGCCTATTTTTGCCATTGATATTTTAGTTTTACGTAAATTAGATCTATAGATAATATTTTACATTTACGAAGTTTGATTTATTATTAATCAAGAGTTACAGGTATCAAGTTTTATTGGGTATATTATACTAAAAACATTTTACACATATAAATCTACAAGTGACCATGTGTAGTTATAATTAGTAAAACATCGAATTATTGTCAGTATTAGAAATTTAGTTTTTTAAAAAGCATTTTATGTATAAAAAGTCTTCCAACTGATACTGATATCATTTGATACATTCTCAGAATTCTGCAATTACATAGTATGCAAGATAAAAAATGTTTTAATATGTATTTTCATATACAAACAATGTACACATGTTGTCCTTTCATTTGCCAAAATGTCTGACAGCAAATTTGTGGACCTATGCAATATATTTTACCATGTTTTATTTAAATGTAAAAAAATTTAATGTTTTGTTTTATTTCATTAAATTTTAAGATGGAATCTTTTGTCAAACATGTATCAAATATAATTGCAAAATTAATCAGAGGTCAAACTTTGAACATGTCTAAGATGAATTAATGTCCAATCTGGAATAATCAAATATTTGTTTTGCATGAAATTCCAATCCCAAAAGCAAAATCATGTAAGTTTGACCCATACAAATTAATCACTCTAAATATGAAATTTTTATGTAAATTACTTGTTTTCTTTAACAGAAATGTGATTTGATTGGATGGATCGGAAATTTTAAAACAGTAAACTGGTGATCACGGATAGGTGGCAAAGAATAATTTTTACAATTTTAAGAAACTTTTTCTTTCAGCAGCCTGTTTTATTTATAACATTGTATAATGAAATACGAGCCTGTCTATTTTCCTAATATTTATGAAGAACTCTTCGATCTAAACCAGGTTCTAAATATTTATTACCTACACTTTGTTTATGACCAGTAAAATACACAATTATGGAGGTCAGATATTAAAGAGAATGTTTATACACAATTGTTGTTTTTGTTTATTTTATATTCACCATTTCAGCCGCCTTTAACAGATCATATTATGGGTTTGAATGGATGTTCAGAATTAAATTACATTTGTATCTCACACAAGTTCATAGTTCTGAAATCTGACATTAAGATCATTCTTATGGTCATAATTGTTTTGAAAAGCGTAAGACTTGTACTTTCTATACAACCCATATATAAAAGATTCAGATGAAAAATTGACATGTTTGTCAAAATCAAATTAAGGATCAAGGTCACAGAGGTAAATTTTTATTTTTCTAACCAGGTTAATATTTTGTCACAAAATTCTGAAGCAGAGAGTTGATCAACAGACCATGCAACCAGAAGTCAAGTTTATTAAGTCCTTGGCAACAGTAACATGTACAATTTTATTTCTTTTAACTTTTTTATGGCAAGGAAGGAAAGTCTTCGGAGGTCAACAAGAAACCATGTGACCAAAGGTCATTGGCACACGACAGTAAACAAAGACACAAGACATATTTCTAACAGGCAATATTAATAGTTTTAATGGTCGTATGTCAAATACAACAGGCAATAATAAATGTATATAAATACACAAATACTGTCTTATGCAAAATACCTGGAATGGTTTTTCTTGTAAAATGTGGTGAAAATAGTCTTTTCTTTAATTTTACAAAATATTGCACATTTTGCCTTTCAGGCATTAAGAATATTTTAAGTATCAACAAATGAGTGGTTGAATCTTTCTAGAAAAGAAAAAAATAAGTAATATTGACAATACAAAGATGGATATGTGATTCCAGCTCACCTGACATCCACAAATCAAGCTCAACTCACCTAATGCCTTTGCATCAACCAGTGCTAAGTCAAACCTGCCTTAAAGTTTATAACAAAAACCTGTCTATGAAGACTACAGGTATATACATGTAAAGGTCGCCTGCCTTTAAAGGGCATGAAGTTCTTTGCATTTAGTAAATGAACACAGAAATATGCAGGTGTTTCAGCTGTCCGTCACTAAAAACTACACTTGTCTCTGTCTTGAGTGGCGTTTATAAGCCAGGTTGACTGTTAATAGAACTTTAGTGCTTGGTTAGACGAGTGTTCTCCCCTACTCAATTCAGCCTAATAATCGTTTTTCTGTTGGTTTGTCCAGAAATCGTTGCTCATCAACTTGAGAGCAAACATATAATGTATCTATAGTCGGGTATATATCCCAACAGATAAGACTGTAACCATAAATGAAAAAAAAAGAAGATAATTGTATTACAAAAAAATGTACACCATAGAATATATATGTATACCCACTCTATTTAATTTAACATTGTGACAAAAGAATCACAGCTGGTCATATTTACCTGCTAAATACAAGCGGATACCATATATGTACTTATTTGAGTGCAATCACATTTTAGCACAAAACTGAATTTTAACAGGTTAGCACAGTGATGAATTAGCACACGCACAGTTGAATTTAAACAAGTTAGCACAATGATGAATTAGCACACCCACAGTTAAATTTAAACAGATAAGCACACTGATGAATTAGCACACCCGCAGTTGAATTTAAACAGATTAACACAATGATGAATTAACACATCAACAACTGAATACACCCACAGTTGAATTTAAACAGATTAGCACAATGATGGATTAGCACACCCACAACTGAATTTAAACAGGTTAGCAGTGATGATTTAGCACACTCACAGTTGTATTTAAACAGATTAGCACAATGATGAATTAGCACTTCAACAACTGAATTTAAACAGGATAGTGCAATAATGAATTAGCACACCCACATTTGAATTTAAACAGATTAGCAAACCCACAACTGAATTTAAACAGGTTAGCACAGTGATCAATTAGCACACCCACAGCTGAATTTAAAACAGATTAGCACAATGATGAATTAGCACACCAACAGTTGAATTTAAACAGATTAGCACAATAATGAATTAGCACACCCACAACTGAATTTAAACAGGTTAGCACAATGATGAATTAGCACACCCACAGTTAAATTTAAACAGGTTAGCACACTGATGAATTAGCACATCCGCAGTTGTATTTAAACAGATTAACACAATGATGAATTAACACATCTACAACTGAATACACCCACAGTTGAATTTAAACAGATTAGCACAATGATGGATTAGCACACCCACAACTGAATTTAAACAGGTTAGCACAGTGATCAATTAGCACACCCACAGTTGAATTTAAACAGATTAGCACAATGATGAATTAGCACACCTACAGTTGAATTTAAACAGATTAGCACAATGAATTAGCACACCCATAGTTGAATTTAAACATGTTAGCACAGTGATGAATTAGCACACCCACAGTTGTATTTAAACAGATTAGCACAATGATGAATTAGCACTTCAACAACTGAATTTAAACAGGATAGTGCAATAATGAATTAGCACACCCACAGTTGAATTTAAACAGATTAGCAAACCCACAACTGAATTTAAACAGGTTAGCACAGTTATCAATTAGCACACCCACAGCTGAATTTAAACAGATTAGCACAATGATGAATTAGCACACCAACAGTTGAATTTAAACAGATTAGCACAATAATGAATTAGCACACCCACAACTGAATTTAAACAGGTGAACAGTGATGAATTGGCACACCCACAGTTGAATTTAAACAGGTTAGAACAATTAAACAGGTTATCACAGTGATGACTTAGCACATCCACAGTTCAATTTTAACAGATTAGCACAATGATGAATTAGCACACCCACAACTGAACTTAAACAGGTTAGCACAATGATGAATTAACACACCAACATTTGATGTCATAAAAACCAATATAAAGAACCTGCAATTGGCACAATCGTAATTTGCAGAATTTAAACATATTAGCATAATAATGAATTAGAGCACCAACAATTGTTGTCATAGGAACCAATATAAAGAACCTACAATTAGCACAATCGTAATTTAGCAGAATGTAAACAGATTAGCGAAATGATGAATTAGCAAATCCGCAATATTGTTGTATAAAACAATATATACTGTATAAAGAACCTGCAATTAGCTTAATCATATTTTAGCGGAATGCCTATAGTGCTAAAATAAAATAACTGCTGAAGTGTGTATGTTTATAGTAATACAATGTACTGTTAACAAAAATCTTTTACAGAATATAGTATATCACATTGTATAAATAATTGCCCACAGCAGTAAATACCATATCTATCCTGTAATAAGCCCAGTGGGCCAATACAAAGTTAGATTCACAACAGGGGTTGGGTTTTTCGTATGATTATAAAATAGCACTTGACATGGTGGGCTTATTATCAGGCATAGCCTTATTGCTGGATAAATATGGTAACATGAAAAAAAAAATCATATATATAACAGATAATATATTATTAACATTTTATAATCTGGGATTTCAGCAATGCCGTTAACACAGATAATACAACCATACCAAGGAAGTAGAAAAAATCTGGTTGATTTAAATATTTTTCACAATGTTCCATGAGACCAGTTCAATACTATACATGTTTATATAAATCTAATTTATATTAAATGAAATACTCAGGCTCTACAAAAAAAAAAACATGTTTTTTACTGTCAATGTCTTTTACCTACATAGAGGTTTTAATATAAGTGTCAATGAATACTGAATTAATTTTTACATTTAACAAATTATTAAATTTCATATGAAATAAACATTTGGCAAGTTTTATATGAAAATAAACAAGTTCAATTAGGAGTGCTAGATTCTATATACGGTAAACCTCTGGTTAGTTCGAACACGCAGATAGTTCGAACACACATTTTTTTCTAGAAAAACAATAATTATAAACAACCAGAGTTCGAACTATTACTAGCTTAAATAACTAACACTATTTTGGATAGTTCGAACTTATCAAGTCTACGTTCTACAACACAAGAAACACTTTTATAAAATCTATTTTCAGAACTTCTTGCTGAGTATTGTCAAAAGAACACATGATTCATTGCAGACACAAAATCCTGACATGTACAGACGTATTTATGACGTCACATATGTTATTGTATCACCACTGTGGATTTACACAATTACATATCTATCGTATTGCTTACCATTCTGCCAATGTCATATTGTTAAGGAAAATACAACTTACCAGGTACATGAAAATAAAATATATATTTTCATGGGGTTCAAATTTGGTAGTGTTTTCAAAAAAAAGTTTCTTGTCAGGGCTATTCCAGTAAAATTAAATATCCAAATGACACTAGAAATAAAGAAATTTTATACATGGGTGCTGGAGAAAAGACTCTTGTTAAAAGTTACAAATTTCATTAAATCATTTCTATAAGTCTTACTGTTTAACAAACCTGGAGGCCTCCTGATGGGGAGATATTTAACTGGAAAAGCCCTCAAAACTTTTTTAATTCCAGGTTACTTCTTGATTCTATCAAATAGCGAAAAAAAAAAACAAGAAAAAAAAATTGAACATTTCTAATAGTTATTTCAAAATGAAGGGTTTCAATTGTTCCAAAATGATTAGGCCTATACACTGACTTTTCACTGCAATTTACATTTTACACACAGGTAGTAAAATTTGCTAGCAAATATAAAATGACTTAATAGGATCAGATACAAAATACATGTACATCAATGTATATGAAAACAGACTCATTCCTATCTATATTAAGTTATTTTGGCAAGTGTGTAAGGCATTGACTGGTTCAGATACATGCTATATTGATTTGTGTCATATGTCCATCTCTTTCACGGCTTTAAGTGTTCGGACTAATAAGGTATATGAGTCTCGAGCGGTCTTGATTTGGCTTTCGGCAAACTTTGACAACCCACCTTCAAATGTAATGATTCTCTGATGCATAAAAGACTTTAGCTACAAAGAAAGGAAAAAAAGTTACTTTTTATTAAGGTTGATAATATAAAAAACAAAATGGTTTCATTTTGCATGCAGTTACAAAATATTGAATTGTAAAAGACTTTGACTGCAAAGAAAGAAAAAAAGTTACTTTTAATTAAGGTTGAAAATATTAAAACAAAATGGTTTCATTTTGTTTGCAGTTACAAAATATTGACTTTTATTATATTATATGCATGTTTAAATTAAGAAAATGTCAATGTTTGCTTTAAAAGTTAATGAATTGTTTGTTTCATGTATATTTGTTTGATAGATAATCTATGATGCAGGAATGTTGCTTGTAATATGGTGGATGTGTTACTTGTGAAGGAAATCATCGTCTTACTTCTTTCTTAGCAACATCTGAACAAGACTCATAAGCCTTTTGAGATGATGTTTTCGCTTCTTCTGCCTGAAAAAAAACCACAAAATACTTTCTTGAATACCATTTTAGCTACTTTAATAGTATATTACTGATAAAGCTAGTTTTAATTTGAAATCTGAAATGTTGAAGATATTAGGCTTTAGATATAGTCGAATAATTAGCTATGATAAGCTTTCCTAGTTCTATACAGCTACAATTTGCAGCTAAATGGAGTGTAAGATACAAGAACAGCCAAAAATGACCAATGATATAAAATTACCCTGCAATTAATAAGCCCTGAGATCAACTCATTGAAGTTATTCTCATACTTGACCATATTTGAATCGAAATATGATCAAAATCCATTTTAAAATGTAGTCGCTAGAGCGGTGACAAGATTTTCTACTAATAGTAACCATGACCGTTTCTTTGACCTAGCTAAGAACCCTGCAACACAATCTTTTGTTTGAGGTATATGGAATGCTATATAAAACTCACTGCTGCCTTTTTGACTGGTTTGGCCTTCTCTAATGCCTTTGTAGCATCTTCATAGGTCACCAATAGTGTGGTTCTCCTAAACAGCATCTCCTACAAACACGAACACATTTATTTTATCCTGGATAGCCAAACATATAAAGACAATAAAAGTATATCAGTCCTCTTCAATACATGGAACTAACTGTCAAGATTAAATCTCATATTTGAAACTGTAAAGGCATATCAATATATCCATAGTAACACAAACAATATATATCGAAATAATGATAAAGTTCTGGCATTTCAGACAAATTACCACTATCATACTGCATTTATATGTATACATGTAATATTCAGATGATGCTCCTCACAGTTTTATGGACATATATGTCCAGATTGAGCAATCTGATTAAAACAAAGATCTTCGATTCCACTCTGCTACTCTTTGTTTTTTTCCAGTTCATACAGACTTAAATTGAACATTAAATTTTAATTAGATTGTGTCCAGAGAGCTATTTCGATTAATTTCATTGGGTAAAACCTTTGACTGATACATGTTTACAGGCAATATATCTCTGTGAAATTGGAGTGTAGGTCACCTTACATATACTTGCTGATGGGAATTTCCTTTTAGATAAGTGGTCAGATGTCCGCTTATAGAGGTCGCTAGTAGGAGCCCAGCACGGGCAGGTTATTTTACATTACACTTTCCTCTTACATATTTGGTGCTGTTGAAAGCTATGAGGGATTGAGAAGCTGCTTTGGAGTAAAAGAACTTACATTGTGGTTGTCTTCAGAGATGAAGACTTTGTGAAGGTGGGATTAGTGTAAAAGTGAAGAGTATGAGTCACTTTAATATCTCTAGCAAGGCGGAATTTCTCTTAAGTCTAATGGTAGGATGTCAACTTCGAGAACCAGGTTACTAGTTTGAGTCCCGGTTTGCATTAATAAGAAAAAGTACCCTACTTTTTCCTATTATAGTTCTGAAAAGAGAACCACCTGACTTGAACATAGGGCTTCCAAAATCTAGACGGATGCTCTAAACATTTGAACCACCTGGCTACCGGCGGCCCAGTCCTGTTCCTCTACATTCATCTCTCCTTCAACAAAGTCTTTGACCCCTAGAGACACACATGAAACTCCATACCACCTCTGTGGGTATTTATTTGGGCACAAAATGTAACAGGAGACATGTGTACATGTAATTGAGAACATGCAGCGACAAACCTTGACCGAGTCCATGTATCGGGCGTAGAGGTCTAGCATACGACCTAAGGTCCTCTCATCATTACTGCATAATACCTCCATACCACGCTGAAACAGGTAAAAGGTCAAGGCAATAGCTATAAAGGGAGATAACTGTTTAAATTTCTCATGAATAATGTACATTAAATTTACAATCTCCTGGAATTATCCAGTTACAGAGAATCAAGCTTTGTAAACATATAGATTTGACAGAGACTGGCTTGCATTTAAACAATATGAAATCTAATTTTTTTATCATTTTCATGATGTCCTCAGATTTTATATTGTTTGCCAATAAAACCACGTTTTTTTATCTTTCATTGATGATCATAATGTCCATGCATTCAGCTGTGAAAATAGGTTAATTATTTTCAAATAATCTTATATCTAATTTTAAAATTTTAATAGCAACTTTTAGCAAGTTTTTCACATCAGGAACTAAAATCAATATATTGTCTATCAAAAATAATTTCATATAAAACTTTAAACCACACAAAAAAGCATGTTTTTTCTTAATATGTAATGTGAGTATACAAAAAAACAATGGCTAATTTTACCTTAGAATCCTCCATTCCTTCAGCCATCTTTGAGAGTAACCTGGAAATACATGTTGTTTGTATGTGTACAGTGAAACCTGACTATATCGACACTGTGGGAGTCAATGTGTCAGATATGACAGTGTGTCGGTAATGACAGTGGTGCATGGCTCTATTCTTGATATGGTCAGATGATACAGGATGTCGTTAAAGTCAGTGGTCAGTTAAGTCAGGTTTCACTATATCTGTATTGACACTAACAAACAAGAAAGAAGTGTGATTTAAAGGCCAATAACCGACATCAATAGAGTACCTGTTATGAAGCTATAATCGTAGCTATGGGAACAGCAACACTTCAACTTACCAAGATTTTTTGTATCAAAAATATGTGTATTACAAAATGTTAAATTCATATATCAGCTAGAAAAAATGTTTCCATTAACATCTAAGTAAAAAGCAAAGTCTATTTTCATTAATGTCACATCTCAATACCATCGAAATTCTATTTTTCTAAATTCTCTCAATACCATCAAAATTCTATTTTTCTAAATTCTGACATTAAAATGAATATAATTACATCAATTATTTAGGTTTAAATATTTCCTATTACCAGTAACTGTCATATGAAAATATCCTGTGTTATATATCTATTAGAGTCCTTGACCTTTGACCTTGACATATGATTTACCAGAAAAGTAAATGAGGATTTGTCAAATGTGCATGAATTCAATCCTTATACTTTTTTTGTATTTTGTTCCAATTTAAATCTTTACACTTGACCTATTGACCTCTAAAATTCCTAAACAACTTTAAAATAACTCACATGTTCATCTGTACAGACGTTGCATCTCTGTACACGTCCATGGCCGACATTGCCGTGGCTAAATGTCCATAACAGCCAGCCAATCCTGAAAGATTGAAAACGATAAAACTGATAATTTGATGATACATGTAGTTTAAATTAAGGGACTTAAGATAAACAGAATCTGTAAATTGTATTTATAGATGACTGAGAAATTGATAACTTTTGGTTTGGTTTATTTTATTTAATGTCCAATTAACAGCCAGGGTACATTTAAGGATGTGCCTGGTTTTTGAGGTGGAGGAAAGCCGGAGTACCTGCAGAAAAACCAACAACCTACGATCAGTGCCAGGCAACTGCCCCATGTGAGTTTCAAAATCACAACCCAGAGGTGGAGGGCTAGTGACAAAATGTCCGAACACCTTCACCACTCTGCCATCGCGGCCCCTCGAAATTGATAACACATTAATGTACACCTGTGTAGAGACCCAATGAAACTACTTCATGCATGTCCGTATGTGAAAGATATTTTTCTGATATGATAAGATAAGAAGATAAATCAAGCTGTCTTGTACTGACAGTTACCTGGGACAATTCTAGTATCAATCATGATCAGTTAAAAGCTTGTTATACTTACTCATCTGTGCTATCAACATTCTGTTGAAGTTCTGAAATGAAAGAAAAAATGAACATCAATTTGTAAAATAATCAAAAGTCATGCATTCTTCAATTTTATAAAAAAAAAAAATTTTTAATCTTAAAATGTATTGTTTGCCAAGCAACAATGTAATGTAAGAATGAATTCAACTGATGTTACAAAATAACTTAGAAGGTATTATAACATTGAACCAGCATCTCATCCTAAAGGGGAAACTAGTCAATTATATAAAATGATTTTTATTTTGTATAAATTTCAACATTTCAAACACACGGTGGGGAATCGAGTGGTCTGAAGATACAAATTCAAAATAGCGTCCACCAATGCAGAATGCATAAAATGAGGTAAGACACTGAAAATACTCATAACATAGGCTTCTCATAGTTACGAGCATATGCTATACTATAATCCAGACACATCCATACCTCATGTATGCTGAAACAGTCTGTAGCTTTCCGTACCATTCTGACCATAGTTTCTAATCAAATTCGTTAGTTGAATTGCTCTAATTCGAAACATTGGTCAGAATGTTACGGAAAAATACAGACTGTTCTAGCATACCAGCATGACTCCCCACCATGAAATATAAGGAATGGAACAATAATCCGAACATTATTATTTTTTTCTTTCTTTTTGTTTTTTTTCTTCCAAGGGAGGATGAATTTATTCCTGCCCGAAAGGTCCAGTATGGCCACACTACAATATACCTGTGAGGTCTCCTTGGATGCCTTGGAATATTCTGTACTCCATTCTCTCTGTTTGTGGAAGTATTCATCTATGTCCTGTAAAACCAAGTATACAGTTCAAAATATGAAACGCAACTCAAGCTAAATTCTTAAATATGACTCAAGCTTAAACTGAAACTCACAAACATGAATTAAGCTAGAACTCAAAAGCATTCAACATGGCTCAAGCCCCAAACCTGACTTAAGTTGAAGCTCAAAGCCTCAAACCTGTATCAAGGTCAAACTCAAAGCCTCAAACCTGTATCAAGGTCGAACTCAAAGCCTCAAACCTGTATCAAGGTTGAACTCAAAGCCTCAAAACCTAGTCAAGCTACTAAAGTTAAGAGATAATTCTTGGTCAATTATATTATTGGAGAATTTCAGAGTTTTGCAGAAAGGTTATGGAATTTTCCTTTACATAAATATAGCCCATTTTGAGAATTTCAATGGGATTTTTCAGCAAAAACATGGATTAAAATCAACAAATCTCACCAAAAAGTGATCCCTACAAATTACATCTTTGAAACATGTAACTATGGAATTGACTTCATTTCAAAATAACAGCATTTTATATGCATATTTTGATATCTAATAGCAGAGTAGAACATTTAAAATTATATAAAATATTTTATTATATTAAATTTATATTATATTAAAATTTATAAACCCTTGTCATCAAGCATGACATTCCTATCAAAATATTTTAAATATTATAAGATATGAATCTACAACGTAATGGTTAACCTTAAGAGTATAAGCTATAAATAGATGGAGTACTGACCCTGTGTTGACCTTTCCTGGCTTCCTCCACAACCGACGACAGTCGACTCATGATACCTCTCTTCAGCTTGGCTCGGATTGGTGGCTGTAAGTAAGTAGGTATGAACAAGTCTTTATCACATTATGAGTGTATTAATAAATCTGAAAATGTTTGTGAAACATATACACCCTTGTTTGGGGAGTTGGGTTGTACAGTGATAACACACTTACCTTTCACTTAGGTTACCAAATCAGGTATGAAAATATATGGGGTCATTTCCCAAACATCTGTTTTTTTCACCTAGAGACTGGGCCCTCACCTGCTTCAATCAGGGCCAACAAGAGATTTATATAAGTTTGTAGGATTTATTGCCCTGTGAATTGTCAGGGTCATTTTCAGATTGAGATTATTTGTAGTACACTGTAGTTGATAACCTCACTGAACAACACAAGGGAGGCCCGTCGCATGCCATCCAGAGCAATTAGGGTAAAGTGTCTCGCTCAAGGACACAAAAACAACAGCACAGACCAGCCTCTTTCTCAGCTTCCACAGAAATTAATATAAGTTGATTAACTTGTTTTGCAATAGTTGTACATGTAAAATAAAGGTATGCAAGACCTTACTCGAAAAGCCAATCAAATCAACAGACCTTCCAATAATGTGTCCAGACCTTACTCGAATAGCCAATCAAATCAACAGACCTACCAATAATGTGTCCAGACCTTACTCGAATAGCCAATCAGATCAACAGACCTACCAATAATGTGTCCAGACCTAACTCGAATAACCAATCAGATCAACAGACCTACCAATAATGTGTCCAGACCTTACTCGAATAGCCAATCAGATCAACAGACCTACCAATAATGTGTCCCGACCTAACTCGAATAACCAATCAGATCAACAGACCTACCAATAATGTGTCCAGACCTTACCCAAATAGCCAATCAAATCAACAGACCTACCAATAATGTGTCAGACCTTACTCCAATAGCCAATCAGATCAACAGACCTACCCATAATGTGTCAGACCTTACTCGAATGACCAATCAGATCAACAGCCCTACCAATAATGTGTCAGACCTTACTCGAATAGCCAATCAGATCGACAGTCCTACCAATAATCGGTCCAGACCTTACTCGAATAGCCAATCAGATCAACAGCCCTACCAATAATGTGTCATACCTTACTCGAATAGCCAATCAGATCAACAGCCCTACCCATAATGTGTCAGACCTTACTCCAATAGCCAATCAGATCAACAGCCCTACCAATAATGTGTCAGACCTTACTCCAGTAGCCAATCAGATCAACAGACCTACCAATAATGTGTCAGACCTTACTCCAGTAGCCAATCAGATCAACAGACCTACAAATAATGTGTTCAGACCTTACTTGAATAGCCAATCAGATCAACAGACCTACCAATAATGTGTCAGACCTTACTCAAACAGCCAATCAGATCAACAGCCCTACCAGTAATGGTGATATTCACTAACCTCTTGTTGACATAAGAAATTGCTGAGTGTTTCTTTGTCCTTCCCTAAAACTTCATGTTCTAACACCAGGACCAGGTATCTAGAAGATAAAAACAAGCATGATTAAATTTGTAGATGTTCACTGAAATGAAATATATGGGAACAAAACTGGAACAAACGGTGATAATTCCTTATACCTTAGTTAGGAAACACCATTTAAAATTGCTGAAAAGTTTATACCAGTGTATAATTTACATACCTAAAAAAATAGCAAAATCTCACAAATTTTGTTCCTGAAATTGATATCAAGATATCACCCCCGTGCACTAATTCATGTCCACACATTAAATCATATTTTACATTTTCTGTATTTGCACTAAAATTTGACTATGCTAAAATAAGTATGTTAACAATAAGTCTAATTAAAAGATCATTACTGAGTCCCTGTGAGTGTGTAGTCTTATATAAGCCAACTATTATTACCTGAAAGACATGAATAATGTCCCAGTCTCTAATCCAGGAGATTTCTAGAACTTTCTAGACAGTGTTATTGGCTTTGTTAAGAGATTTACTCAAAAACTTTTCATTCCTGTTTTCATCAGAATTCCTTAACTTAACGAAATTCCATGACTTAACATTTTCCATAGGAAAGCATAATTGGATTTACCAGGTAAGGAAACAATCTTATTCGAGGAACTCTTCTTATATTATTTTATGCTTTCCTATGAAAAAATTTAAGTGAAGGAAACTTGATGAAACTGGGGCAAGAACAAGTACAGAGTGGCACAAAAGAATGACTGGAACAATACATTGTAAACAGGAGATTCTACAGATTTGGTGTATTTTATCTGTGATTGTTTTAAAAATTCCCACTGGAGTTAGACAAGGCTCTCCACTTTTGGTCACTTTGTATTGTGGTTACAATGAAACTTACTTTGCTACGCTGTGACAGTGAACGTGGAACTCATCAGCCATGAGAACATTGGTTGAACTTCCAAGCTGTTTTTTTGTATTTTTCTCTGCAGCTTTCGCATCTGTTTCTGGTTTGGAGGGTAAGGGAGGTAACTGGAAATTGATGAAAAATTACTTTTTTGTTGCATTCACCCACAGCTTCATAATGACTTTTAGTACATTACTCCTCAATCTGAACCTGTGTAATCTGACAACCTGTCTATTCAAACCTTTTATGGCAACTGCTCTTCTCTTACTATCTAAGTACTTGTATTGGTTGGTATCATTCATTTATTACCAGAATAATTGGTAGTCTAAGTTTCCTCTGGCCCTCACACTATGTATGGTGTCGGGGCCAGAGGAAACTCGGGCTAGAATGTTGGTAGTGTTTACAATGATTTGTTGGTAAGCGGTCAAAATCCAAGCTTTACCAAATGTTAGTTTATAACTATACCCAGTTATCAGTGTAATAATACGTACATTTGATAAAATGTGACATGATCATAAGTGTCAGGGCTTTTTCTCACTGGTTTGGGATGTGGCCTTTTTGTCTCATTTTGGGTAGAAAATTTGTGAATTGAGAAAAAAAATTTCAGGAGTAAACTGCAAATTTGGGGATTTTGGTTGAAATATGAAATTTCAATTAGGAAAGGGGCCTAATACTGGTAACTGTCCCAAAAAGCCCTAATAAAATGCCCTGTGAGATCCCCCCTTCAGTAAATAATGCTTGTCTTCTTTCAACTGTTACATGGTAACATTTTCGCCACATGATATGTCAATGATGACCTCATCAAAGACAAATGGAAGTTTATGTATGATCCGCTATTCCTGTTGATTTTTATGACTTGTATGATACATCAACAATTACTGTGTGTCAAAGGTGAGAAAAAAAAAGAAAAAAAAAGACAAATATTTATGATAATAATACATAACTTACGATGAGACCATTGATCTCGTTCTCTGTCATGAGACAGTGCTGAAGCCATTCCAGGTCCTCGTACTGTCTGGATACTGTACATATCAGGTCATCTGTGTTTGTCTGTAAACATCAAATACAGCCTCAATCATATACAAACGAATCAAATCAAATACTGCCTCAATCATGTACAGTCCTATCAAATCAAATACAGCCTCAATCATGTACAGACCAATCCAATCAAATACTGCTTCAATCAATCATCACATCATCAAATCATGCTTCAATCATGTACAGACAAATCCAATCAAATACTGCTTCAATCAATCATCACGTCATCAAATACAGCCTCAATCATGTACACACCTATCCGATCAAATACTGCTTCAATCAATCATCACATCATCAAATCATGCTTCAATTAATAAACATCTCATCAAATACAGCTTCAATCAATCATATCATCAAATTGTGCTTCAACCAATCATCTCATCAAATACAGCTTCAATCGATCAAATACTGCTTCAATCAGTCATCATATCATCAAATACAGCTTCAATAAATCACTTTCTCATCAAATACAGCTTTGAGCAATCACCGTCTCATCAAATACAGCTTTAATCAATAAAATACAGCTTCAATCAATTTTAACCTCGTCAACTACAGCTTCAATCAATCAATCGAATACAGCTTCCTACAATTAATTTTCCTTCAAATATGGTTTCCACTACAGCTTCAATTAACCAATTAAATACAGCTTCAATCGACCAATCAAATAAATCGAATACAGCTTCCTACAGTCAATTTTCCTTCAAATATGGTTTCAACTACAGCTTCAATTAACCAATTAAATACAGCTTCAATCAACCAATCAAATACAGCTCCAATACATCCATCCATCCATCCATCCAATAATGTTTCAATGAATCCATCAAATATAGCTTCAAGTAATCAATACAGTCCCCCACTGTATGTAGTCAAAGGTTAAAATGTAGGTCAGAGTGATATATTTTGATACATGACACACCACCTCACCTAGGTGAACTCGTGCCCCAAGTATGCAGTTCCAGTGACAAGTAGCTGTAGGATAGAGCCGAGGTAGCATAAAGTGCGAAGAAAGGATGGAAGGTCAGACAGACAAAACACATTGAAGCTTATATATAGTTTAGATCTCAAGGCCTGTCACAATATTGTAGCCGTGCATTTATTTACGAATATTTACTGACAAAATGAAAACTTGTACTCGATCAATAAAACTGGCATTTCCAATTACAATGTGTATATTAAAACTGCATAAAAAAGGATATAAACAAATTTAATTTTTTTTATGTTTTCATCAATCTAATGTTTCAATAACTATGTTTTCACCAATCCAAACTTCAATTTCTATGTTTTCAGCAATCTAATGTTTCAATTTTCATGTTTTCAGCATTCTAAAGTTTCAATTTCTATGTTTTCAGTAATCTTAAATTTCAATTTCCATGTTTTCAGTAATCTAAAGTTTCAATTTCTATGTTTTCATCAATTTGTCACACAATATTCACCTTGAATACTTTAATATTAAACTGCAGAATCTCTCCATTTTTCACAGCATCTGGGACTTTGACGGAGAACAGTGGCTGGAAGGGACCTTTAACACCAACGTTGTTCTCTCCAGCCTCCGTCTCTGTGATTTCTTCCTGAATAATCACAAACAGTTTATAAAAGAAAGAAAAATGCTGCTTACAGTATTTAGAATACTCATAATGAAGAAAAAAAATATTTGTAAACTCCTATAACTTTTTTGTTGGGTACATAGTGTACTGGAATGGGCATTGCTCATTGTCTCAACATTCACTCGCTGTAGTCTCAATTAATCTTTTTATTAAATATTTATTTATTTAAAATACCCTGCCTGTGCCGGGCTTCAAACTATAGTGACCTTACGCTCTTTAGGCAAAATTTCCGCTAGTCTGAGCTAGTAAGGTGACCTAACTCATACTCGCTACTTTTACAAATCTAAGACACTGCTTATGTAGTTGATTTGGACCACTGTTTCACCTTTGTGCAAGCACTTTTGAAACCGTCTTTTTTCTGACTTGAGGCAAACGAATGAAAACTTTGTGAATAATTTCAGTGAAACAGCTCATGTAATGTTGAAGAACATTAGATTATAGGTCTCAAATTTCTATCCGTTTTCTGAGCTATACTCGATACTCTGATGCTAAATATATACTTTACGGAGTCATCCCGCTGACTGTAGGAGGGAAAACGCGATATATTATAAACCATCTCAATACAAACGTTATATGTATTTCCTTATTAAAAAAAAAAAAAAAAGAAAAAAAGAAAACTTTCCTCAATGTTGATTCAATTTATATCTGAGGACATTTGGTAAGTCACATTATAAATATTCAATAATCAACAAATAACGAATTACAAATGTAGCGCAACATGGAAGTATCTTTATACTAGCATGCAAGTGTTTACATTATCCGGGGGGCGTGTCACACTTAAAATCGACTTTCGCCGAAAAACATACAAGTTTCGTCTGCTATATTTGTTAACATATTCGTTCTCGAAAATAATTCAGACATTAAAATGATAGCAATATAAGTATGTGTAGCGTGTATGGAGAATAAAAGAATAAAATCACCATGACAAGTCCGTTGTATCCACGGCAGCTCTTTATAAATTGTCGATCAAACTTTCGTCACCAGACCAAAGTAAACCGGAAATGATCATTCGGACCCTCTCTAATTCAATTCGTAGTTGACATTTGAGCGGGAAGTTTTGTAAGGTTAAATAGTCGCATGGGGGTTCGGAGATCGACAATGACGAACTTTTATTAATTTTTTTTATATATATTTTTTATAATACTTAGCATTGTACCAAAACTCATTCCTTCCATGCACATGTCGCATGTAATGCATTTTTATTGAATATTATTTCCTGGTCAGATAGTGCTTTTTATTGAACAGATACCAATATAGTTTATATTGTATCAAATCTGTATAGAATGTAATTGTTGCATGACAATGCATCATGGTTCTGGACATGGTTACAGTATCACAAAAATGACTGGTGTACTAGGGAGGAGAATGCTATATAAAGCGACTAGTTTTGACAAAGGCTTATTGAGCAACTAGCTGAGTCTTAAAATATAACATTATTGAATCATACAGTATATTTAAACAAGGTAAGTCGTACCCTTGGATTATCAAGCAAGTCTATTATATTTGTAAACAGGAAATGTAACCAAGCTTGCATACAATGCATGCACAATGAGGAAATAGTTGTGCATATCATTAAATACAGACTTGTTCATGTTCTTCTTTTTCAATTTTAAGTCACTCATTATTTTAATAATGATAGGTTTTGATTATCAATAAATTTTGAAAGTTAACCCATTGTAGCATGTGCTGATTTTCCCCATCACCTTTCCACAGAATTCAGAAGTATCTTGGAAGAAGACTTTCTGTTGGGATCAGGGTATGTATTGTAACAAGAGAGGCAAAATCCAAGAGTTAAATCAGACTGATTCCAGATTTGAACCAATCTTAATGTCACAGCCAAGCTCAGCTCTACTCCTTTCATTCTTTAGCGAAGACTTCAAACTTGAAGACAGTCGATCAGAGACCTACATATCTTGTGGGTATATCTAGTTGGGTGTGAAATGTAGAAGTCTTGGAAAATTGAATGGTAAGGCTAGGATGATTATCAACCTGGCCAAGTTTTGAGTTGTGGGACCTGTATGTTTGACAATCCAGTATGTTTTCAAAAAACAATTCAAGCATAAATCATGACAGACTTTCAGATATTAATAAGGGCCTTGAAAAATTATGTCAAGGCACTCCTGAAATAAAAGACTGGTTCAAGCAACCATTCAGACAACTAAAAAGGAAATCCACTATTTTCACATAAAAGCTTGGCTATCCAGGTATATAAATAACAAAAGAATAAATTTGTTTGTTGTGATTTTTTTTTTAATTCTGCAGTATCGTATTTCCTGTGTTATATACTTTTACATTATTGTACAAGTTGGATACCACACAATGTATTGAACAGTCTCTCTTTCATTTAAAGCGTTCTCACTTACTATACATCTGTACACTTACAGACATCACACGCAGACACGCACAGGCAAACCAGAATTAATTAAATCTCTGGTTACAGACACTTTCATATACAAGTGAGGATCCAGGATGTCATACACAAGGGGAGGAGGTGGGAGCTAGGTATGTGGCAACTAAAACATTTTATAACCATCTCATAAATTTGAAAAAATAAAATAAAGTTAAAACTGGCTACCAATTCATAGTTTATTTTTTTAAATACACAAATGCCCATTTCAGTAAAATTCTAACGAGGTTATAGCAGAATGTAGGTGAAGTTAGAATAGAAAAGTCTTTACGAGAAGAGGTTTGCCTGGATCCACACTGGATATATATATACACTTGATACCAACACACCATTACTACACACCCCACACATATATACACACACACTACCAACACACACATGTACCAGCCCATCACATTCTGTACTTGTCACTATACAAGAATGAGTGTCCAACAGCACCTTCACACAACTAACACTACAGTTTTACAAGTGGTGAGGAAGGTGAGAAAGTCAGACAACATATAGAACTACATATCCATTACGATCAATACTTATAAATCTGAGAAAGTCATGTGAAGGAACTGGGCACATCCTCAATTATCTCTGTATTACAAGACATATAACATAGTAAAATATGTGGCCCATGTTTGTCTTTACTAGATTCATTCACCTTTATTTTGACAATAAAAAGAATTTTTTTTTTAATATTAATAGTTGGAATTCTCTGTTTAATAACAGAATCAATTATTTTTAATATTGATAGTTGGAATTCTCTGTTTCGCTAAATTCAATGACTTCATACTTCATACATACAATTCATTCATTTTTTTGTCAAATAAAATGTTTGTAATTTATTTAAATTCATAAACTGAAAATTAATTTCCATCAGGTACAATGAGCTACGTAAGATTTTTATAATTGTTGCTAGGCATATTTTCATCAGGTTTAATTTTGTGCAGATGATATTAATATTTGTGCTTTGGTCTGACTAGTTAAAGTTACAAATTTCAATGCAACTGTAGGTATTGGTACTTGTGGCTAGAGGTGTTGTCAGGAAAAGGAGTTACTGATAATTCTCACATTTAAATACAGCAATTGTTCACTGTGGTTTTGATATTATAACAACCATGCATGGTCACAAGATCAAGATGTGAAAGTCAATTCAGGGGGTCTTTCTTTAGATACAATTCAACATATTTTATAATAAAATTTCATCATAATATCACCTCGGTTTTTTAACACATTCTAACACATGCAGACACATGTTAAGTCACCTGTACGATGATAATTCAACTGGCACATAGTCGGTAAAGTAAATACGATAATACTTCAAATTACTGCCTTGTCCATGAACATGCTGTACACATGATCCAGACCATGTTCTGGTCTGTTCCACATTTGTAATGTTCATGTTTTGTCTCTATATTTACCAATATTGTCCACAAATGAAAATAATGGTAGGACAAAAAACCTGAAGGGACATAGATGTACACAATGAAATCACAATACACAACGTACAATCACAACATACTCACAAATAACCCAGTACACTTTCATTAATCGACCTACAGTTATCAAAACATGTAAGGGAGATAATCCTACATTTAACAGCTCCACCCTGGAAAGACATGGGTAGATTACAGTATATCTATATATATATATAAGGGCAACATCAAAATACTACAATGAAGACACGTGGGTTGAGATAACATTGTATACACACACATGCCTCTTCAGGGGAAACAGAGTGTCACAGGTGTAAATGGATCTTCACATAAAATGGGAAAGTAACTCTACAAAATAACACTGGGCTTAGTGAGATAAACAAAAAATCAAATAAGGTCAATAAACTATTATTATAATCTGGAACAAGTTTAGGAGCCTAGCCTCATCACTTTGTAGCCTAAGTGTGGAGGTTGTCCAACATCACATGAATTACTTTACTTTTTGTTTATTTTTTCTTTGAAAAAAAAAAAAACGAAAAGAAATCTTGAAATCATTTAGCAACACATCATAATCACAAATACCTGTGAGAATTAACATTTTATAAATGTGATAATTTTTAAAGTATAGCACCTGCTGCAATTATTTGCGCACACACATACGTACACATGTATTTACACAAACTTACAATATCATAACATCTTAACCTATAAACAGTAAATCAAGTTTATATCATTTTTAAAACAGGAAATCACATCCCAATGAACGAGTTCCTTCAGACTTTGCTTAAGTGATACCTCAAACTAGTATTACAGATTCCAAACATAAATGATGCATGTTTAAAACATGCAAATTAAAACAGGGATTTTGAGGATAAAGAAATAATTTCAAAGTAAGTTCATCTTAATTTGAACAAAGTTTAATAAAACACATTTTCTATATTCTTACACGAACCTTTCTATTCAAGACTGATTTGCTACCCTCAAGGCACCAAGTCAAATCAAAACATTTATAAACCAAAGAAATTGCACATGTCAGAAAAATGAGGTTAAATGTTACACTGTATAATGAATCAAAGTACTGAGAGTACTGAAAGTTGAAAATCTGATATAGCTTGTTTCCAATGATTGATGCTTTACAAGGAATTAGACTGACCAGTCCAACACTGTAACACAAATTTTGATGTCATAATTTACCTTGATTTCTTAATCTTATTCCAAATGCAAAAAAAAAAACCCAACTCATTAGACCATACAGAGACTACAGAGAATTCGAAGAATACTGAATCTTCAAAGAAAAAAATTAATCCAGTAGAGTACAACAATTTGAATGATGTAACATAAAATTTACAATTAATACAAGAAAAGGAACACAAAGAGATGGTTTGACTGGTTAGAATGACTAGTAAGGGTTATACAATCACAATTAATACCGAGAATACAAACACACCAAACTAATACCTCAAAATATTCTCTTGGGGATGACAAACACCATCTGCTCCAAGACATATATTTGAAAGACACTTTTTTCCAGGATGCAGACTAAATTTTTCTAATTAATGATTCCTGACTTTTCATTAAGTTTTAAAACAGACCTAGTTTCTCATTCATTCTGAAATCTGAAAACTGAGTGTTCACATCCCCACACCTACGATAAATCAGGATCACAGAATTATCATTTAAATGTTGTTGGGAGACCAGTTATTGTTAAGGCTGTTATTTCCTCGAATTCATATTTCTTGAAGTTTAATTTTTAACCAAATGTTGAAGCAAAAAGGATGCCTTTCTCGGCACATGATATTAAACGGATTATTCTTCATCAAGTGATTTATATTAAGTTACATCATATAAATTTTTCAGATTTTACAGAATCCTGTAAAATTTAACAAAATTTCTTTATCATCTACATAAATATGTTATAATTTGTCTTTTTAGATTTTGAGAAGTCGTGTATATCTCTCAAAGTATTTCTACGACAATGTGTAGAATTAAAAGTAAAATGTCATATTACACAGGTACATGACAGCCTGTCCGAGGAACATGACAGTCTACTCTGACCTACTACACTAACTTTGGTAACAATATACGAAATGTAGATCAAATTTTACGAGACCATATTTAAATGGCATCAGGCATGTACAATAATTATCTGAAGAAGTTGTGTACACAATCATTCCACGGCTGATCAATGCTGGAGTGTATACTAAAATAATAGAAAATATAACCAAAGAATATTGTTAGATATCCTGTATAGACAATACATTACAAATAATCTCATAAATATCTATAAATAGCACAAAATTAAAGAAATTCCTCACACTTATTTAGTTTTATACAAGCCCCTGCTTGAATTGGTCTTAATGAATAAATGAACATGTACAGCTGACTGGTAAGGTGGACACATGTAAGTTTATTCAATTGGTTGAAACTTATTTTGTGGGTTAAAACATGTACGTCTTGATTGCCTTTTATTTGCAAGGCTTGGCAATTCAAAGCTTCATAATTAGCAGGCATACATTTCCTCCAATTAATTATAAAGCCATTCTAGCTGGTAATATTCTGTTACCACAGTTACAAAGTCCTGCCCATGTATGTTCTTATGTCAATTGATTTTGATAAATACTCATGTCAATTATCTTGCTTATAACTGGCCGGTGTATGGAAAAAATATTATACACAATATATGTATCTTTCCCTTTTTTTTCTAAAACTTGTCATTGTCAAACAAACTTTTCATATTATCCTTTACCCTTGACTTACATTGAAATGGAATGTACAGATATTTTAAAATAAAACAGATTGAAATAGTACTTTATCAGTAAATAACAGATTGGTACTGAAATATTTTCACCAACTGATTGTGATATGCTTATTCATTTAAGGGATTTCTGATGGAGTATGCATAACACTTAAAAATTTCGAACTTTTAAAACCCCATATATACTACAAATCCCACCCATCACTTACATCATCTACTATTTTCATGTACTCAAAATTTTGAAACTATGAATGGACTTCTATAACATGAATATGCTCCAATGATATGTATTTGTTTCACTAAAATAATACAATATTGTTTAACCAGTGATTGTCCTGTACATAACAGCATCTATATAAAGCACACACTCATCACCATTACAACATATCACCATGGTGATGTCACTGACCAGACTACCAGTAGGTGTGGAGTTGTACTCCCAGTTATTTGGCATTTTTGAGGTGGGTTCAGGATACGATACTACCGGTTATTCATTAACATGCAGATTCAACTGTTGTTTTACTATCACAAAGATGGTTGATGGCCTATCCTCGCTGTATCACTAAATCACAGATTCACAAGGACATTCAAATTCTCAGTATCCGTAGACATCCACAAATTGACGAGAACATCCCAATCTAGGTTCTTTTGGCATGATTCTCTGCAGCACTATATGGATTTGTATTCATACACTGATTTTTTTGTCGTCCACATCAAAATCTAATACCAACAATTTTGTTTCTTCGGTGCCATTACGAGAGCCTACAGCACACACAAGTTTTGTGTTACTACAACGAACTCTCCACACAACACCCCCGCTTCCCCCACTTTCTAGAGCCACCAGGTTGCGTAAGAACTCTCCTGTTTTAAGGTCCCAAATTTTCACTGTTCCATCATCAGAGGACGTAATGACAAAGCGTTTGTTAAACTGTAGACAAGTCACAGCACTTTGATGTTTGTTTGGGCCTGGAAGACAAAAACAAAAATAAGTAATACAACATGAAGAAACTATGGTCAGAGCTCAACAAATATCATAGCTTCTACATTTTACTGTAACCTACTACCTCCCCTGCTCCAATAAATTTCTCCCTCTTTTTTAATGATATACTTGTCAAAAAGGGCACTACTCACTTATCCCATTAAAGATAAGCATGTTACAACGTTTAATCATAAACTTTGTCTTCACATAAAACACAAAGAATCTATAACGGCTATCAATATATCATGCAATGAGGTCAAATTTCAAAATACAGGTCACAGTAACCTACTTATGGCAGGTGGCATACCCTCTTCCAAGGATGTTCTTATTTATACATATTTCTCTTTTTCAAAGTAGGTTAAATACATTTCTGCAACCCTGTGCAAAATAATTTTGACTTTGACTCACCTTGTAATGTTTGAAGACACTGGCCAGTTGTAATATCCCAAACCTTGACCGTTGAGTCAGCGTTACCAGACACTAGAATGTTATCCTTGAGTTCCAGACCACTGGTCAGCGACTGGTGACCAATAAGTGTGTGTAGAC
This sequence comes from Pecten maximus, assembly GCF_902652985.1. NCBI lineage: Eukaryota > Metazoa > Mollusca > Bivalvia > Pectinida > Pectinidae > Pecten > Pecten maximus. The sequence continues at coordinate 34,217,076 of NC_047020.1, forward strand.
AGTTACCTGTCTCTACATCCCACACACGGATGGACGTGTCCAGGGAGCCACTCACTATGTGGATACCGTCAAACTGTGAACAGGGTAGAAAGATAGTGTATCTATAATACTGTCAAACTGTGAACAGGTAGAAAGATAGTGTATCTACAATACTGTCAGACTGTGAACAGGTAGAAAGATAGTGTATCTATAATACTGTCAAACTGTGAACAGGATAGTGATATAGTGTATCTATAATACTGTCAAACTGTGAACAGGTAGAAAGATAGTGTATCTACAATACTGTCAGACTGTGAAGAGGTGAGAAAGATAATGTATCTATAATACTGTCAGACTGTGAACAGGATAGTGATTTAGTGTATCTATAATACTGTCAAACTGTGAACAGGGTAGAAAGATAGTGTATCTACAATACTGTCAAGACTGTGAACAGGTGAGAAAGATATTGTATCTATAATACTGTCAGACTGTGAACAGGTGAGAAAGATATTGTATCTACAATACTGTCAGACTGTGAACAGGTGAGAAAGATAGTGTATCTATAATACTGTCAGACTGTGAACAGGTAGAAAGATAGTGTATCTATAATACTGTCAGACTGTGAACAGGTAGAAAGATAGTGTATCTTTAATACTGTCAAACTGTGAATAGGATAGTGATTTAGTGTATCTATAATACTGTCAGACTGTGAACAGGTAGAAAGATAGCGTATCTATAATACTGTCAGACTGTGAACAGGTAGAAAGATAGCGCATCTATAATACAGTCAAACTGTGAACAGGATAGAGATATGGTGTATCTATAATACTGTCAGACTGTGAACAGGTAGAAAGATAATGTATCTATAATACTGTCAGACTGTGAACAGGTAGAAAGATAGTGTATTTACAATACTGTCAGACTGTGAACAGGGCAGAAAGATAGTGTATTTACAACACTGTCAGACTGTGAACAGGGCAGAAAGATAGTGTATCTATAATACTGTCAGACTGTGAACAGGGTAGAGATATAGTGTATCTATAATACTGTCAGACTGTGAACAGGTGAGAAAGATAGTGTATCTATAATACCGTCAAACTGTGAACAGGGTAGAAAGATAATGTATCTATAATACCGTCAAAGACCAAACTAAACATACTGTATCTGTCACACAGGGCTTAACATTTTTAACTGAATTTTAGTTTAATGAATTTTCATGGCTCCGAGATGAAAAATTTGAATATGCAACAAACGGCATAAACACAGTATTTGTTCACCAAATTATGTATTCTATGAGTCCCCCATACATTGTATTATTGTGAATTACAATACCTGTAGAGAATAGACTCTGTTTGTGTGACCCTGTAATGTATGTAGACAGGTCTCGGTCTCTGGGTCCCAGACTTTCACCATGTAGTCGTAGGCTCCACTGACCACTCGACGTCCATCATACTGGACACACCTAACTGCTGCCACATGACCCATGAGGACATGTAGACACTGACCAGTGTCAATGTCCCACATTCGTAGTGTGGCGTCCCGCGACCCACTCACAACACTACAATGACAAGACAATTAACAATTTTTTTAAAACCTTTTTTTAACATTTTTAACAGAATAATACATATAAATAGGTTTATTAATAATCTGTTTCTACACAAGTCATTTTCAATATGAGAGTTTTGAAAACCTTAAAAATTACATGAATAATGTTGACCTGACTTAAAAACCCATAAAAATTATATGAATAAGGTTTTCCTGGCTGAATAACAATCACAGCTTGTATTTTAAATGACAATTGTTGGAAAAACAAAGGAGAAATTTTAATTCTGGATTATTGTTTACTCAATTCTAGGACCTGTTTTGTATGTTTGAAAGGTAATTAATATACCTAAAGATCAAACAAAGAAATTTATATACATGAAGAACACATAGGTAATTGCAGCTCAATATTAAATAACACAGGACAAAGTTTTGGGATGGAAAATTGAATGGAAATTGAACAAGGAATACAGACAAATGAAAGGCAATTTTTGTGCTCCTTTCAGACATGCTAAATCCCTAGTAGATGTATGAAATATTGCTGATTCCATTCGTCCACACTTACACATTATCATGGAGGTGCATACACCGCACTGTAGAAGTATGCCCATATAAGGTATGGATACAGTTTCCTGTGTCTGCATTCCAAACTTTAAGTGTCCGGTCTGTTGAGCCACTGATCACAATGTTGCCAGACATTTGTGAAGACCATACCCCTCCTGTGTGACCGACCAATGTTCTCAGGCACTGAAACACAGCACAAACATAACAATTAAATCACTTTAAACGGACCGACACTTGGTACTCAAGCGCTGAAATTAATTAGATTTCCTATAACAACAGACTTTACCTTAACTGCATGGGCTGACCCCACCTTGATATTTAGGGATAAACTTTACCTTTCCTGTGCTTGCTGACCCAACCTAGAGAGTATTACATCTAGTGACATACTTTACATTTCCTTTGAGGGCTGACCTCACCTTGATATTTAGTGACAGACTCCACCTTTCCTGTGAGGGCTGACGTCACCTTGAGAGTATCATATTTAGTGACATACTTAACATTTCGACTGATCGCTGACCCTAATTTAAAAGTTTCATATTAAATGACAGACATTACCTTTCCTTTGAGGACTGACCCCACCTTGAGATTATCATATTTAGTGACAGACTTTACCTTTCCTGTGAGGGCTGACCACACCTTTAGTGTGTTGTCGTCGGATCCACTGACCACTTTGTTTCCACAGAACTCCAGGCACGTTATTACATGGTCGTCATGTCCTTTCAATAGCTGTAAACACCAAACCAACACTCTTTAGTTAACATGTTCCTGTTGTATCTCAAATCATAGAATCATTGAAGTAATGAAATAACAGCTCTCTGAACCTCCAGGGGCCTGAGGGGCAGGGCTAAATAGGGGAAATAGGGTTAATCCTTTAAATCGCTACTAGTCATAAAGTTATGAATGAATTTGAACCAAATTTGGTCAGGAACATCCTTGGCAGAAGGGGAACAGAGTTTGTGTAAATTTTTACTCTGAACCCCCAGGGGCCTGAGGGGCGTGGCCAAATAGGGGAAATAGGGTTACTCCTTTAAATCGCTACTATCATAAACACCAATTTAACTCCCTTAACTCTCAAACCAAAGATTTTCATACCCACTTCCGGATGTATAACAGTGAAGGTCTAGACACGGATTATTAGCCTTTCACTTCGCCTTCATCAGTAAGATGCTATTTGACTTGGATCTTTACTTTTATTTCAACTTCTGAAGATTCACTTAAAATTTAGGGACTTAAATTGGTATATCAGTTATTTCTTACCATAACAGTTTCAGTTAAACAGAGGAATTATAATGAATGTTCGATGAACACCTATTTTTACTATGTAAATAAGTAATTTTACACAGAAATAATTACCTTGGGTTGCCTAAGTTCTACACATCTCCAGTTCAGTTCGATTTGATGTTGTCTCATGTATAGGGCCTTCCATGGGCAGCGTTTGCGCCTTATTCGGTTTGGTCCATAAACTAGATTTTCATCAATGCCCTCATCTCGACACTTCTCCCTCCACAAAAGATTATCCTCGGCCAGGAGACGCCAGTACTGACAGGTCTGAGCAGCCTTCAGTAACGCCTTGGGTTCAAGGAATGACAGCACATACAGTGCCAACTGTCAATAATAATCACATACAAGTTAGTTTTGTACATTATGTTATATGTACATCAGAATATTTATCTTAGAATGCGTACCTCTATTTATCAGTGTTATTTATCAGGTAAAAAACTTATCATTCAACTGATCAGTAAAGTGTACCAATTTGATATTCAAAAGACAATTCCTTGCTACAAAATAAAAGCAAGTAGTATAAGTGTTTTGATATTAACAAATTGAGCAAGTGCTCCTAAAGATCTACATCCACTACCCACTACAGTTCTCGTAAGTAATCAAGTGTGGCCTATGACCTATGACCCTATAAGCCTTGATGATGACAATCAAAATCTGATCAGAGTCAGTATTTGATATTATTGAGCTATAATGTAATCATAAGCTAAATCTGTTCAAGGGTTCATGAGATATAATATTCTATTGGTTTCATTTTTTGTTTTGCTTGTTGAGTTTGTGTCCCAAACAGCCAAGGTCTTTTAGAGGTGAGGCCTCCTCGTAACAGCTGGTGGCTAACTTACTGAACACACGGGAGGCCCATCACTTGCCATCTAATCAACAGCATTTCCGTTAAGTGTCATGCCCAATGACATGACCATGACTGCGCAGATCAGTCTGTTTCTCGGCTTTTCAAGAAACACAAACTGTCACAGGTAGGGAGTATCAAACCATGCACATCAGATCTTCACCTGAGGTGATGTAGGCTAACGCTTTAACCAACTGAGTTATCACGACCCCTCATTTACTATATTTACAATAGACAAATCTGTCTAATCAATTGCATTGAACTTTACCTCTTTTGGCAGTAGAGAAATGAAATCTCTTTGGAACTGGGGTTCAATGACCTGCATCATATGTCTAACTTGAGTTGGTTCACAAATAGTGATAAGTTCATCAAGTGCCATCATACGCTCTGCGTTACTCCACGTCTGTTGATAAGAAAATATCACAAAATTATTCATATTATGTAGTAATGAGAAACTGTTGCATTATGAAGTGATGAGAAACTGTAATGCTGAAACAAGATTGGCCAGGAATGACTTCAGTGCTTTTAACCCGAACACTTCCTTAACCCCATTCCCCTAACAATAACATATTCATATTTTAAAGGCCAATAAATTCCATCTAATTATGCAAGTTACAGTCATAGGTAATATTATAAGTTTAAGCTCATTCATTCATAAATGCAATAAGCAAATTATGTCTTATGCTACCGTCAGCTTAAGTATAAAGTAACTGGAAGTGTTTGTCAGTGGTAAAGCATGTTTTACAATAGTTTAACAATAAGCTACACATCTGGTCGTTAAACACTAGTGGTACTTCAGCAATTACAATAATTAGATAGATCACAAAAGTCGAACAACAGAATCTCATCTCTACATATATATGAATCAATTCTGAATTGATGAAGAGTGAAATAAATATTATCTAAAACTGGAAGGAACATTATCATAAAACAAGACTTCATAGAGCAGTTAAAATATTATCCCTATCAATATATTATTATCAGACTATCTTACAAGTGACAAGATTTTACATTTATTTTACTAATAAATATTTCAAGACGCACCTGAAAGATTTGAAGCCATTCTGACAATCTGGCTGGCGGATGTTCCTTGGATGGGATTCGAGGTCTATGGCCGCTCTTGTACTGGTGGCGAACAGTCTTCATCAGCACGGAGAACGCACTAGAAAACACGAATTCATTATATACATCTAAGCATGTAGGAGAATATCAATGAAGTCCCTTGGAAAACACAACGATTGTAACAATACATGTTCGTTATGCAGCATTGTTGGGACCATGAAAGAACTTCAATACATGTTGGTGATGGAATTAGGAATAACCTGTTAGGACTTTTCTAGTAAACTATTTACCACACATGATGACTCAAGAATCATATGATAAAGCCACATTTTCAGCACTCATGCATCACCATGTATAGAATTTCTCTATTGGTGGAGTCTTCCATGGGATATGTAATTTGTATACTAATCGACTTTTCATTTTTCATTCATGTAATGAGCCTGTGTCAAAAATTATACCCACAAAAGCAACTGCTTACAGCTGAATATAAGTATTTCAATAATTTTCCAGTTTAATACTAGTATGACTCCTTGAATGTATTTACTATCATATAAACCCCTCTCCTAGTGTAAAATATTGCTTCTGAAATTTGAGGGAGTGTATAATTGTGAACCACATTTTGATTACTGTTTTAAACATTGAAGATTCTGTAAAATGTAAGAATGGGTTTGTTTGTGGACAGTGGCTTATTTACATCTTCCATACCTTTAAGGAAATTTTAAAAATATGCTTTATCACATGAATGACATGGCTGATTATTGTATAGAAAATTAAGAGCCTATTCAGCCTGAGAATATGACCATCAGAGCATGTTTCTTTTATTTCCAATTTAGTACCTGACATCATCTGTTGTCCGCATACGCTTCCCTTGGACTAGTTCATCCCGACTGCTGCTGCTGCACTTGCGCTTCATCTGTAACACAACCAGGTGCAAATTGAACAAGAGATCCATGGGCCTTAATGGCAACCAGAGTTCTGAAATACATACTGATATTTTTTGTTTTTGAATTAAGAATTTAACACAATGTCATTTAATTGAACAAACTTTTCAGTCTGTTATCAAAGCATGCCACTCTCCCAAAATCATGACACAAAGCTTCATGTATATTGAGAAGTCATTTTAAAGATTTTAACAAATTTGACCTCTGTATTTAAATATCTTTGGAAGCTGTTCATCCCAGAATGCTATTGGCCCCATATCATGACACAGGGCCTCTTGGTTACTTAGCAATTTTATCAGATTTGACCTCTGTGACCTTGAAATAAGATCAAGGTCATTCATTTGAACATGCTACTGATCCAATATCATGACCCTTGGTCTCTTGGTTATTGAGAAGAAGCCAAAATTGTAAATTGTTTACGATGGGTGATGAATGACAAAAGGCATTCATAAAAGGTCAATTGAGAATTGTTTGAGGTCAGCTCTTTTGATCTGAAATGTCAAATAACATACAGATTTCATCCTGTAGTTATCCCAGGGGAACAACACAGGACTAACAGGACGGCTTACTACCTGGTATTACCTTATGACCAGATAGATAGGACTGATATAGAATAGACACAGCATTTCATTGAAGACAATAGATGAAGAAGAGGATAAAACGGAGGAGATTGGACACTTACAATGTGTTTGCCGAATGAGCCAGAGATAGGGATAGGTATACGCGAGCGGTACGGCCCTGGGGTGGAGCTGGCGGAGGACGACCCCGCCAGGGATAATGATAACGAGGAGGACAGGAATGGGAATGATGTTGAATTGTCCTGGGACGTCTCCTCATCCGATAATGTATCACCAAACCAAGCCTCTTCTTCCTCCTCTTCATCATCTTCATCCTCATCATCATCCTCCACGGCATCCTCGTCATCGGAGCCACCATCTTCTTCACCAGAGCCGCCATCCTCGCTCATGTGGCTGTCGCTAAGCGAGTCCAGCACAGCACTGCGACTTGTGTCGTCATGCCTAAACAAAGCATGACAATGGAATCTATTTATGCCTAATATTTAGAATGTGACTTATGACTAATCAAAAACCTCAATTCTTCTTACAGCAAGTATCACTACTCAAAAGACAAATCTATATCCTACAAATAACAGGTCTCTCACTAAAATAACGATTCAATGTTGTTGCATTTTAAACTTGATGGCATACTTAAACTGCTTCATACAAGATTTATGAGAGGAAGTCGCATTGTTAATGGAAAAAATTCTGACCTAAGGGTTATGAACTGGAGCAAAATTTGGTAATCTTAGAGGCTATAAAATACATAATGCCAAACCATCTTGGGTAGATTTCTTTTTCTTCGTATCATGAAAACAAGAATTATCTCTCTACCTGGGAGTGAGGCTAGCCACACTGTCAGCAGCAGAACTTGAAGTGGGTAGATCGGGTGGAGCAATGATTCCCCGCGACCGCTGCCTCAGGCCCTGACGAGACCCCAGGCGGGGGGTCACTCCACTCGAGGATGGTTTGGGGGAGGGTGTCACTACCTCTGGCCCAGATGCTGTTGATGAGTCATGACGTGTCCTCCTACCACCTCTGAAATCAAACAAATATAAATATGTGTATATGTTGAAACAGAATTATAGAATCTACCACCCAATGGGGCTAGATAAGCAGACCTCAGTCTGAGAAGGAGATTATTAAGTTGACATATGAGGCATACAGAGAGTTTGGCATTTTATGAGTCTGAATTTCCTGTCATAACCCTGCAGCAAGAATCTCTGCCTCAATCCTTATGTGAAACAAGGAACTCTCTTACCCTGGATAGAGATATCCCCAATTTTACTAAGCATGAACAAACTGTTTTGTTTTTCTAATCTCATCCTAGAGTTGAGACCTAGGGTTGACACCTAGGGTTGAGATATGCAACATTTGTATGATGTCACGGCAACAATTAAAGACAGACAACAACACATTGATGTCCTGTCAACAAGTCTATCACGTCACATCGTCATTGTCTTGCATTGTTATAATATCAACATTAGATACATACCAGGGTAAAGAAGACAAGAGAAAAATTATCATTCACCCTCCTTGGGAGTGAGACAGTGGATCACAACCCTAAGGGTAAGATTCTTAAGCTGCGAAACACTCAGCAAGTCTCAGATGGAGATTCCCTGAGAGAGTGAAAGATTCAATAAATCTTGCACAGATAGCAAAATCGACACACCTGTCTAGGGCATGAAGATAAAACATTATCTTTTTCTTGATTTTCTTTAAGTTCTTTATTCAAACAAGAGCTAAGGGAACACAAACCTGCTAGTACGTCTGGATCTAGGTGTGGTCACCTCACAGACGAGAAGTCCCCTGTTCTGTTCAACTGTTGATGCCCCTACACCTGGTACCTTGTTGTGGAGATCATTTACACAGCTAAACCCTCGGATAGCCTGGAAATCAAAATATGTTAATTATAATAAATGTATAATCATATATCTAGGCTGGCAAAATTGATCCATTATAACCAAGCACTACCATGTGCATACATACTGTTCTATTATCTAACTTACAAGTCAAGTTGAACCAAACTCAAAGTAAACTATATATTATATCATTAGGTTGTCTTGTTCAACTAGACGGTTGAGTATAACCAGTACCCTAGTATGCACTGACAAGCACTTGGTTAAATGAGACTACACCAGAAAACACTTTCCTGAACAAAACTTCTACGATATGATATTTTTTTTATAACATTCTAGCCAATTCTTTTATCAGAAGTCAAAAATATTGATCAGGTGAGCTAAAACATATTTTCAATACCTGGTACAGTGTACATATGTATATGATATGTAAATAATTAATATTGTTTTCATTGCTTACTGTAGCTAGCTGCTTATCATTGAATGATTTTCCTGAAAGTTTCAATCTGGACAATGGTATATTTTTGTATTGATATGTACAAATGCATCTAACAAGCTAAACTCACCCAATTATATGACATGGTATTAATTTTGTAACAATAAGTTTAGGTGCCCTTATATCTACCGGTTTTTCTCTCGATTTTCTAAATCTGTTTGGGGACATCAAAGAAACCAAAATTGCTGTCCCCTTAATTTTTGCAACATCTGGAATTTCTCCTTTTTCTATATCCTTTTAATTTCACTAATTTTGGCAGGTGTCTCCCAAAAACAAATCTTTGCATCTGGTTTGCTGTTGCGAGGATGTTAAACCCCAGACTACAGTTACATTCATTGAAAGCTTGCAACTAAATATAATGTGTCTAAATGAAATTATATAAGCATATATGCATTCAACACTAAAGAATGTACTACGAGTTCAGTGAGAATCATACCAACAATGGCTGGGTATACATTTTAAACTGGCGAGTGTCCCTCCCTCTCCAGTCTGTGTACATATGCTTTATACAATACACATGTTCAAGATATATGACTACAAACACCACCAACAGCTGACAGCTTCTGCTGACTTATCACTATTGATTGATACAGGAATGGCCTAGTTCACTGTTTTTATACAAAATCAATTGACAACGAAGAACGTCTATAGGACATGTGTGACTGTTATGCTGTGTAAGGTAACCTGTGAACAGTACAGTGTACTTACAATGACATAATTGATCTTCATGTACTTGTTATGCAAATTACAAAAGGTTTTTCTAGTAATCTGATTTGTATACAATAATGTTGCCCGCTGAACTACATTTTATTTCAACTGAAAATTTTACAGTTTCAGAGCACATTTACTCAACTGAAAATTTTACAGTTTCAGAGCACATTTACATATGTCTTTATTGAAAGTTGGGCTCCCTGGTCTCTACCTTTAAAAGGTTGGAAAAAAGTACTGATTTTTTGTTTTAATCTTTAGCTTTCATATTTGGAAAATTTGGCCAAAAAACATCACATCACTCATATCGGAAAATGACTTGAGAAAACATAAAATAACAATTCAAGAATAAAAGAAATTTAATAAAATATAATTTTTAACAGATATATCACAATTATTGCACATTATTCATTGATCATTTACTTCCTTCTTTTTTCACAGAATTTTCAAACCTCTTTTCAGGTAGCAATACATTAGCAGTAGCTAAAAATCCTGGTAGCAATACATTAGCAGTAGCTAAAAATCCTATCAACCATATAATAGCATTATTATTTTTTTGAGCCTACACAGATTAAATATGCACAAATATAGCTTATTGTGTTGTCAGTAACTCCACATCAAAGGGTATGTTATCACAACCAGGCCAGTCTGACATACTGATACAAGCCGACAAATTATATGACCCTTGCCAATTCATGGTAGCAGCATAAAAATCAATAGGAGTAATTAAATACAATATCCAAGTGACTTTTGCTGAGTGACAAAAGTGGCAAGTAAGCCGGATAATTTACAAATAACATTTACTCTCACTGGTGTTACCGATGTATATCATTATAATGAAATATTTGCCATCATGAAATATACAGTGCTATTTAGTATCGGAGATATACGTTTAGGGTTAGCTATCCCAATAGTCTTCGATACCAAGAAATCAAAAAGGACCCAATTATTTTTTTGAATTCCATTAAAGATATATATACTAATTAAAGGATCCAATTTATAAAACATGTAGAACAAAACCCAAAAGCATGGTTTGTTTGTTAGCTTGTATGTTTGGGTTCATTGCCCTGTGAACGGTGAGATATCTTTGTAGTAGCTGGTGGCTACTTCAGTTCACTCATCAACATACTGGAGGCCTGTCGCATGCCAGCAAGAGAAATTATATATAATTACGGAAAAGTGTACATGTCTTGTCTAAGGATATGACCATGACAGTATAGATAGTCTGTTCTCAGCTTCACGAGAAACACAGGAGCATAGAACCATGCACTTCACCTGAGGTTACGCAGGCCACTGCTCTAATGGACTGCACTATCAACGCAAGGTACGTGCACATGAAATTGACATGTACACAAAGACAATCATAAACTACGTATACCTGGTATGCATTGTCTATTTTCTATTCTACTTTTTCAAATCTGTTGGATAATAATCATGATGTGTAGACATCACTTGCACCATTTCAGAAGAAAAATTTAAAGCCCATATTACTGAAAACTATTCACAATGATACGGACGCCAGATCATGTATAAATTGTGCATATAACAGGATCTCGATAGATTTTGTAATTCATAAGAAATCATTGTACATGTGGCCTTTACAAACAAAATAACCTGGCCTGTATAGCCATCTCTTATGACAGACAGCTGTTCACACACTTGGCTTCAATATATAGATAGTCATGGGTTGTTGTATCAAAAGTCAATGGAAACAGGATTTGGTGCGCTGTCATGTTTGTTTTTGCCACATATCTGATAATCAGGTTTTTTAATGCACACATATTCTGTGGAAGATGATCAAATGTCAGCAAATTTTATTTTTTGTTATAATTGATTTAACTCAAAATTTTTACTTTACCCCTTGATGTTTTACAGTCCAATGACAAATAATGTTACCTTATAACCCCTTGATGTTTTACAAATTATTGACAAGTATTGACTATTGACAAATTATGTAAATTCAACGAGACCTTGCATGTTTTCCATAAGTTGTGTATAATCTTATCAATTCTTGAACAAATCTTATTAATTTTAAGTTACATGTACAAAGATTCAGGTGTCTGCAAACACATTCCACAACTTATTTTCTACTTTCTGGAAAATTTTGCGTAAGGCCACCATCTAAATACTGGCATCAGACATGTGAATAAATATCTTAAAATACTTTTTACAGCTGGTGCAGGTGAAGTCCACCATCAAGGCTAAGTCCACCTATCATTTTTCCCACAATAAAAAAAAAAGAGAAAATGTGACAGTGTGCTTACAAGGACCAGGGCCGACAACACAAACTCTGACTTGAATTCACCTAATTAACTGCAATGCAATAGACATGAGTGAACTTACTACCTGGCATGGGGATATTAGTATAAGAAAGCAGTTTATCTTAACTGCTTTCCATCAAAACTTTGGATCCAGAATTTATATATTTCTATGATTCAAGAACTGTCATATTTACACCAGCTTGCATTGACAGGTCACCAATGAACTTCAGTCTTAGACGGTTACAAACTCACCTTCCTCTGTTTGACTATAGCCTCTGCCTTGTGACGTCCGATACCTGGCAGTTGTTCAAGGTCTTCTACGCTACACCTGTTAATGTCTATCTTTTTGTTGGCCATGGTCTCGCAACAAACGACGAGAGATCAGGACCACATCTGCAGAAAACGAAAGTAACAAGCGAGTTTATAATTAGACATAAATCAAATTTAGGGATTCCCACAAGAATAATACATGGCAAGAATAATGCAATTAATGAAACAAAGAAGAAATTACTGTATAATTACAAGCTATAAAAAAACATTTACTGCTCAACCTTAATTGATTTTTGCACTACGGATCATGACTCCCTCCTCACAAAGCTAAAGGTTGAAGGTTGAACTACACATGACTTCTCTTGCTCTCAAAGCAAACTCCTATCACCATGCATATACTGAAAGGAATTTTCCTACGGATTAATCTAGTAGTGACGTAACCTTAAAGCTACCTCTATGTTTTCGTAACATAAAGATTATGACAATTACAAAAATATGTTAAATAATAGAAGATATATATATACCCTTATGAAAATATGTGAGAATCAATACCATAGTTTTATAATATAATGTGAGAATCAATACTATAGATTTTCATAATTGCATTTAAAACCGGGAAACTACCCACGATTATGGAGAATATCTAATGCGATGCTCCACTTTCTATATGTAAATAAGATGCTGAAAATATGTCATACAAGCATGAACAAACTATTTTGTTTTGAAGAATTGTAGACTGGCGATCAAATCTTCGTATCATAATATAAGCCCAAGTCAATTGGAGGCAAAGAAAAATAGTCATCAGAATAACAACACTATCTATGGCTTGCTAATTCTGTTATACAGTACATAAATCAAAGATAGTTTAACTTGAAAATCCACCAACCATGAGTTGGCAGTGAAACTTCAAGGCATTTTATCAACAAACCTATGCTTTTCTGTCCCCGGGGATGTAATATAACTCAGCATGTGCAGGGTGTGTTCAGGTTCTATATTTTTATCATTATTACATACATTGTACATTACTAATGAATTGTTGCAGATTGATTGAAATTAAATGACCATAAGTCCATAGGGGATAATGAAAATTAGCTTGATAAAGTGTTATATTTATAAGTAAAAACAAAGAGGCTTTAAACTTCACTTTTAAGAAATATAATGTTTAAATGATTAAAAAAATAATTCATATTCCAAATATGATTGTAATTTTTTGGTGAAATATTTAATTTTTTTCCACTAATTATATTTATAACCTCACGACACTACCATGACTACTCACAAAGCTCATGCCTGTTGACATATCCAGACAGATTAAGGGTATACTTGAAACTGTCTTCAAACAGCTGTCATAAACCTTTATATTAACTGAAACACCTCTCTGTTTCCCATCGTGACAATTGAAAGGTGTCTAGCTATAGGTATGTAGCTGTTGCCAGGTGATCATGAACTTGTGCCCTATTTGGTGATAATTAGCTCATAGAAATATTGCCCAGTTGTGAAACTAACAGTTACTTGGGAATTTGCTTACAAAAATAATTCACAAACCAAAAACATTCTTGGTAACAAATTTAAGTCTTACAATTATATTTCACTTTTAATCATAATTTTGCATTTTAAGCAAATAGGAAGAGAAAATTTGATAAAGGGAAAATATCATAATAAGGAAGATATCATATTATCATTATCAGATATCAGAAGTATATCTCCACATTACGTGGAAAAGATAGGGGATACATGTAAAAGTTGAGAGTATATGTCACCTTACTCAATACTAGCTAAGGCTTGCATGAATTTCCCTAGCCTTTATCTAGCTGGTCCGATGTTTGCGTTGAGAGTAAAAGGTCACTGGTTCAAGCCCCAGTGTGAGCAGGATATTTTTCCTATATTGCATGTTTATAATTGATTAAGCAACAATGCATGCAAGAATCCATCGAGAGGTCTTGCATTGGACTGTTGAATGTAGGTCAAGGTGTGCTGTGCAAACAACTCCATAAAAACTTTTCTTCCTGTCAACATGTCGGTATAAATTATATCTTTATATAAAGTTATAAATAGTAATGCATACAGCACACTTATATTGTGACATTGCCATTGTTAAAGTTCCAGTTGTATCCAACTTCACTAAATTTTAACCTTTGATTGGCCTTTATCATATTATTATTATCTTCTTAAACATCTATCTATACCTGTTACCATGAACATGCACGGTAAAATTAGACTCACAACGTACTCTATCCTTCACAGCTGAAATCAATAGGCTAACAAGATCGAAGACTGTATTAAGTTGTCGGATCAATGAAATGAATATGGTGCATTCGAAACAAAGACTGGCTGGTGTCTGTGCTAATGTGCACGGTTTAAGTGTACTGCGAAATATATGAGCATACGCGAATAAATGCAAACTTAATGATGCATTCGACTGCATACTTCATACTGGAATATATCTGATATTGTATCAGCTTCGTGTCAATCGGAACCTGTTACAACCTTGTACGCAAATCCTCAGACCGAACCCCCGAGGAGACCTGAATACGTACACAAAACACTAAATCCACTTGTAGCGATGACCTGCAGGTTATTTACAGACAAAAAAAGTACGTTACATAACATATACTCGATCCAACAAATTTGCATACCTCATTCCATCGTATTTGCCTCTGCAAATCATTTTTTCTGAGGAGAGAAACTGTTTTCAGACACTCGCCATCTTGCTTTCATGAAATGACGTCTGAGAACGAGAGTCTCATCCATACCCAAGGGAGTTAACTCTGAATATGTTAAAAAAAAATAAAAAAAAAACTTGGCATGTAAAGTGCAGTTCATTTTAACAGTTTTTTTCTCCAGTCCATAGCGTTTAAAGCTGCTTATATGTTTATTATACAATTACTTTGAAATATAAACTAATTATAACCTTATTTTACAGAGCTTTACAACAATAAAAGTTTTTTACCCCAAACAATCAATAAACTCTATATATATATGATATAATGTGGCAATTTATAAAAAAAAAAAAACGTGTGCGTTTTAGTGTCAGACAACCTAGAAGGCAAATTAAAGATTTTTAGAAATATTAAACAACTGAACAAAAAGGGAAAATTAAAACCGGTAAAGGTAAGAAACGATCTAACAATGAAAGAGAGTAAAACTGTTCAAAATCACAAAAAGAAGCAACAGATAGAACACTCTATGTTAACCGAGTACAAGGTCCTCTGGGGGGAAGGACAATAATACGTTAAACTCTCCATGTTTGAATTCATTAGAGAATAGACAATTTTGTGTTTGTTTATTGGACTATATGCTACTCAACACTATCCCGGGAGCTAGGTGGAAATGACAACTTTTTTTTAATTATCAATATCAATGGATATAGAGGCAAACGGTCTGCGTCCATAATAAGTATACCTCTAACTTAAATTGAAAGTTTTGAAAAAGATCACATAATACAATTCCATCTATAAAGTTTGTAATAAACTCTTCTTGCATATTAGGATGGATTATCTATTATACCAATTTTCTTGTTTTATATATATATAATGATCTATATACTTTATATCGCCAGCCACCATCCAATGTCTTGTCGTCCTTAAATATGCCTTTAAAAGAAAACTCGCTTTCTTCTGCCTAGTTACCTCTGCGCTGACAAGGTTGTTAGCTTGGAGAAGCCAATTTTGTTTGTTTTTGTTTGTGTGTGTATTTGTTTGTTTGTTTGTTTTATCGTCCTACTTACAGCCAGGGTCATTTAAGGACGTGCCAGGTTTTGGAGGTGAAGGAAAGCCGGAGTACCCTGAGAAAAACCACCGACCAGCTGTGGCAATTGCCACACGGAGGTTTCGAACTCGCAACCCAGAGTTGGAGGGCTAGTGATAAAGTGTCGGAACACGTACCTTAACGAAGCCAATACCAGGACCATCTTGGTTGGCAAACATACTGTTAACCGGTTGTGTAGCATATAAAACTGAGATTTAACTTTATAGCTATTTCGTTCACATGCATTTCCGTGTCAGGAACATGTCACGAATTCTTCTTTAACGGGAACTATAACGTGCATATTGATTTCCACCAAACCAGGGACCAGTTACCTCAATACATGTACATTGTATAACTTTCCTCACATGTATTTCTAACTTAAATTTCTACAATCAATTTTTAATCAATAAGATAGCTAATTGATACACGTTAAAACGCGAAAAAGCACGTTATTACGGAAATAAAGCCGCTTATTTGCGTTATAACGCAGAAAAAGACGTAATAACGCAAAAACATATTTTTTAAAACCGTTATAACGTGTTTCGATTTGCGTTATTACGTACACATGCTTCGATTTACGTTATTACGTGTTTTATTCGCGTTATTACGTGTTTTCTTCGCGTTATTACGCTTTTCGATGTACGTTATCACGAGTTTCGATTTGCGTTATTATGTGTTTCGCGTTATTACGTGTTTTTACGTGTTTCGATTTACGTTATTACTTTTTTTATTCGCGTTATTACGTGTTTCGATTTGCGTTATCACGTGTTTCGATTTGCGTTATTACGTGTGTCGATTTGCGTTATCAAGAGTTTCGATTTACGGTATTGCGTGATTTTATTTTAGTTATTACGTGTTTTTTCGCGTTATTTCGTAATTTATCGCGTTATAACGTGTGTTTTTTTCGCGTTATTACGCCTTTTCTGCGTTATAACGCAAATAAACGGCTTTCTTTCCGTAATAACGTGTTTTTTTCGCGTTATAACGTGTATCAGTTAACTATGTATATACTTTATCTTATTGACACTAATAAGCATTAGGTTTTCATGCAGTTGGTATTCATGAATGAGTAGTTCAAATGTCAACTGGCCAAATGCAAAATCAATAAAGTGCGTGTCAGCGATTTATACTGACAAGCTACTCTTCATATGCCTATGAATGCTGTTGATTTGGCAATGCAAATTAAAAAAAAAAGTAAACTTTGGGCCCGGATGGAAGCGCGCGAGGGGTCTTGCTGTGGGCGGAAACCGGAGTACCCGGGGAAAACCCACGTGATCGGGCAGGTGACCCAATACCTTTTCACATCCGATTGGGGAATGGAACCCTGGCCATTAGTTACCACTGTGCCACCCGACCACACAAAAATGCAAATTTGTATACGACGATATAAACTCTGAACTAACCCATCCCGGATACGGCCGACCATTGTCACAAACGATATCGCTTTGAAGCCATATCACTCACTAAGTGACATTTCTTCCATATTTAAGATGAATTCCCTGAAGCCATCACATGTACTTCTACCGTATTAATTGATCACCAGAAAAATATTCATCCAAGAGGGACCAGTATGGAAAATAGAGGTAAATCCTTTAAAACGCTACTATTCATGAACGACTGAATGAACTTTGACAAAATTTGCTTAGAAGCACCATCCTTGAGGGACGCTTAACATTTTTTTGCATAAATATATTGACCCCGGGGACAGGAGGGATGGGGCCCAATAGGGGAAGTAGAGATACGTCCTTAAATCCAGTTATGTACGCATGAATGATTTTTGAGTTCAGTTACCTAGCACGACTCCTGTTGTCGATGGAGCAGAAAACAACCTTCACAAATACCACGGCCCGAGTTAATGTAGAACGAATATTCATACCCTGCCTACATTACCATCTGTCAGAAATTGTCCGTCCGTCGTCCAGAGCTACGTTATCGCAGCTAGAGTTAATGAGACCTGACTGATACATGAGTTAATATGTTTTCGATAATTTGAACGAATTTCGGAAAGAATTCAAGTGAGGTATTATTTTTGATGTTTAGGCTTTTCTTTTTAACTGCTTTTTCATGATTTAAGCGAGTTAAGTATGAGTTTAGGACAGATATCATATTTC
Source organism: Pecten maximus (assembly GCF_902652985.1). Taxonomy (NCBI): domain Eukaryota; kingdom Metazoa; phylum Mollusca; class Bivalvia; order Pectinida; family Pectinidae; genus Pecten; species Pecten maximus. The sequence continues at coordinate 34,235,298 of NC_047020.1, forward strand.
AGTACGAAATACGAGTCCTATTGGCGGGACAACTATATTGGATCTTTATTGTGACAGTGTTGCTTTCCGATTTACCCTTGGATGTTCTGAAATCCTGTTATTTTACGTCTGTTTTGATGTCGTCAAAGTTCCGGTTACTATTTTCTCCAAGAGTTTTGGTCCCATTATTCCTTTTGTTGTTTCGGATGTCTCTGCATTTGCTATACCTTTTGGTAAAACCAGAGACCTATATACTATAGTATATAGGTCTCTGGTAAAACTCATGCAGAAACAGGAATGCTGTGTGTCGCTGTAAGAGTGAAGACAGGGGTTGCTGCCGGTGGATCGGTTTCCGTGTGTTTTCTGTTAAGGGACATAGGAGTTTTTCTCTTTTTGTCCCCGACACGAAAGTTTCTGACGCACTCCTCAAAAACTGTAATTCGATCTGATCTTCACTAAACGGTGAGGGATTATTACAGATGTCCTTTAAATATCGCGGAAACACATTTTCTCCTGAAAATCATCCAAAATGGTCGTCACAAACTTGATTGGCGAAAATCTGTTGAGCCATAACTGTTGTTCTATTTGACGCATCGAAATGAAAGTTAATGGAAACGTCTCTTGTCTATTTCATGCTTCTTGAACAGTGGTCCAACTAGCCGAGTTTCCTCTGGCCCCGACACGACGACATGACACCAAACTCGGGACTCGGGCTATGGTCCAGCCTTCTTGAAAAACGACAGAGCACTTTACTACGATCTTCAGACAATCTTGCAACTCGCCGTTTTAGTTAAACCATGATTGGCAATCATGATTCAAAATGGCTGCCATATCAAAGTGTTGATAAGGTCGAAAAATAACAACACTTTGTCAACTTCTATTTCATTTATATTTCAACTTATTTTCAGCTCAATGGCACCAGTCAAAAGAAAGGGAGAGTTTATGTTTTTTTTTTAAGATTTCCGCTATGGTGACCATCTTGGATTTTGGACCGACCAGAAAAATAGGTCAGGGCATAGCATCCTCAACGAACGTATAGAGCCGGAGGCAATCGTCATTATGAAAGATGGACCAGAAATGGCGTCAACACATTTGAGTCCTAGTGTACAGTCCACTCAATTGTTGTGGGTATTAAGTTTAATGAAGTTATTTTAAACTGTTTTGGAGATATATTTTTCAAAACTCTGGAATCAGTGAAATTGACTATCTTTTCCCATGGCAACCAAAGAAAAAGAAAAAAAAAACCTGAAAACTATTCTATAGCAGAAGCCACTAGAAGACCACTGAAATGATGTATGTAGGATTTTTTGTGGAGTTATCTTGAATAGTTTTGGAGAAAGAGACATAATCAAGAAACTTTGAAGTCAGTGTTTTGACTTTTTTTCCCTGAGTAAAGGTGAAAATGTTGAAAATGTAAATTGCTCCACAGCAGCAAAAAGCATCACTAGACCACTTTATTAAGCTATCTTAAATAGTTTTTGATATGTGCCTGAGAACTCTGAAATCTGTTATTTTGGCTATACTGTAGCCATGAAAACATTGAAACTGAAAGATGCTCCTTAGCATAAGTTATTTAATGGATTATAATTGACGCAGGCTAGCTATGTACATTTCACAAGACAAGTATACAATATAATATCAGTTTTTATAGACAGAGTCTTTGGCGTGATCATCTAGCTGTATTTCTAAATCTCTGGTAGTCTTCACATTTATAACAAGTTCTAGAAGACTATAGACTATTCCATGCATCTACTTCTCTAAAAGTGAAAGACTTTTTTTTCTTAATTCAGTATTGTATTGGGTTTTATACAACTTAAATTTATGGCCCCTAAGTTCTATCATTATCATTATAGCTTAATAATTCATCTTAAAAATCTTAAAATCATTTATCTGATCCCCTCTGGTCCTGCAGTGCTTAAGCATTGAGTTTCAATGTTTCCATTCATTCTTCTTCATACAACATATTTTCGAATCCAGGAAGAAGCTTAGTAGCTCTTCGTTGAAAATTTTCAATCATTTGAATGTCCTTTAGTTTATTCCAGGTGTGGTCAAACCAATGCCTTGAATAACTGCTTAAACACTGTCTCTTCTAAGTATGTAAAAGATATTCTGACAACTCCAGGATTAAATTTGCTTTATTTATAAACTTCTGAATACAATATGAGTTTTGCATCCACTTTTATGCCTAGATCCTTTTAACTGATGATTTTTTTCAAGTGTAACATCTCCATTTTGGTTCATAAGACTAATTTCTATTTTTATCAAATCCTTTTACCTGTAGCACCTCACATTTATACAGATGGAATTTTAGAAGCCAGTCAACTGACCACTTGTGTAGACTATTTAAATCTGATTGCAGAATTTCCCGGTCCTAATTGTTTTTGATCATACGGTATATTTTAGCATCATCAGCTAAAAGCCGACATGAAGACACTGTATTCTCTGTCATATCACTGATCTATATAACAAATTGGTCCAAGTACCTTGCCATGAGGAATCTGCTGAGCACATCTTGGTGTTTTGATGCAGATCCATTTACTTCTACTTTTTAGTGTCTCTCTAATGTTTTCTATCCATTTGACAGGTTTTTTGGCCTATGCCATAGTTATAGTTTATATAGACGGCAATGAGGTACCTCCTTCATAAAGTTTATATAAAAAAACATCCTCTTCACCTCCAGTATCTAGCATATACGTCCATTCACCTAGTACAATTAACATTCTTGTGGGAAGAAATCCAGAATTATTTTTGTTGAATAAATTATTTAGTTGTATATGTTGCTCTAATCTTGAATATTATTTGGTTATCTTGAATGGTTTCTGAAATATGCTGCAGAAATGCCACCAGAAATTTTGTATCCCAACCATTCTTCATTTGGTAGGAGATAACATCTGGTCAGGACAATTTCAGGATCATTTTAGGCTTGAGCTGAATCCTATGGGTGAAACTTGAAAGAAGTTTGAAATGTTTACAAGTTTAAACATGATGCACACAATGATAGATAAAAACATGATGGCTATAGGTAAAATAAAAACTCATCCCATTTTATCAATTCATACATTTATTTTAGTTTAAACTGCCTTCATTTAAAAAGTGCATGTACTCTTCAATATGCATTGCATTTTTGTTCTCTCAAAACTTGATTATATGGCATTCCTTTGAAAACCAACTTCTCTTTCATTAAACAATATAATACCTTGTGTTTTGGAACATTTGGAATTTGTAGATTTAATACCAAGTGAACCAATGCCATTAACAAACAAAAACACCAGTATTGTACTGTATGCATACACTTATGTTTAAAATATATGTATTTTTATATAAGCCACAATACGTGTTAGGACGCTACAATCTCATACACATTTTTTCTCGACTTACAATGGTATCATCCACCTTCTATACGAACACGTATGTACACCACGCCCTTCTCCATTCGTAAGTACATTTGTATTGTATGTACACCACGCCCTTCTCCATTCGTAAGTATTTCAACACACAAATTCTAGCTGCAAATATACTAGTATAAACTCCCCACACAAAAACCTTTGGTATACGTACTTGATTATAACTTCTGATTATAACTTGAAGCCGTATGAGTCCAGCTCCATGGCAGCAAGTAAACAGAACACAGGCAAAATGTCTTCACGTCAATTCAGGTCAAATTCAGGTCAAATTAACATGAAGACATTTTGCCTGTGTACATTAAATTCAAATTAAGTGTTTGTGCATATTTACATGCATAAAGACAAAAAGAAATTGTATGCCGAATATTTCCCACAAGAAGAAATAAAAAGTTTTGTCTGATAAATGCAATATTTTCCTTTGAGGTTGTAAATTGTCATGTATAGTTTCAAAATAATTCCTTTAAAGAATGTCTAATGACTAGAAACCAATCAATCTTGATTAAGCTCTTTTCCCTGCAAAACATTTTTTCAAAAGAGACAGGATTCAAAATGAATGAGCACTAGTTCAGGGCCTACAAGTATCAACAATGTATTTCATTCTAATCGCAAGAAATTATCTTTGCATATTTCAAATACACAAAAACAGCACATGAAAACAAACGAGCCAATGACAGCTGCTGAATATTCTAACAACTACATCATAAGTACTTCTTGTTCTTATATGTTCTTTTGTAAACTCTCACGGTCAAAACACTAATTTGCCACTTTAACATTTTTAATTGACATCAGAATGAAGAATTGTTGTAAAAACTTTACTCCATAAAAAGTGTGCTAGGTTTTAGGAGATTTGTTGGTGAGATTCAACTTTAAAATAATAAATAGCTTGTAATTGGTTGGTGACATCCCTGTCCAACCTGTCTAAGTTTCTGGAATAGACCTAAACAATTATACATAACCATTTAATGGTATCTTCAAACAATTACATAACTGATCACTCACATAGCTTTCGGTGCAAGACTATCTGCACTAACCAAAGGTATTTAGCACGATTGTTAATGAAAGATCACTAACAACATATATATATATATATATATATATATATATATGTATTATACACCATTAGCCTATATTTGATTACAAATGCATCATAAATTGTATATTTTTTCCTTGACTAACAGGCATGCTTCAAACCTTTGCACTAGCCTAACTATATTACTTTCATTTGCAATAGTCTTTTGGTTATCTCCCTTAGTTACACTTTCTCAAAGATATTTTTTGTGCAAGACTCTTGTAATAAAGACTTACAGCAATATACATAATGTATATCTACAATCATGGGTAATATTTTGAAAATAAAAACCTCCAGGATATTGAAATTTACAAATTTGTTAGTTCCCATGTTATGAAATTTATGCAACAAGTTTTACCATTTTTTGAAAATTTTATCCACTTCTAGATGAGCTGAAATAAAAAAACGGACAAAAAAAAAGAAGATAAATGGAAACATATCATGGCCACTTTTAGCCCATGTTCAAAAATTTGCAGAACAGTTTTGTCTTAAAAACTTTAATATCCCATTCATAACTTTCTATCTATTAACGACTCCATTGTGCATCATATTATACCGGAAAACATGGGATGCCATTTTGTTTTTCGTTTATGATGTCACAATAGGTCACATTATACAGTACACAAGTTTATACATAAAATTTATGGCAAGGAGAGTCTTCAATTACTATCATGGTTATCATGAGTTAAATGAAGCTCAAAAAATTGTCAATTATGATGATAATAATACATAACTTATGTACTCAAACATTAAGTATACAATGTACATTCAACAAGTACATACAGCACAAAAACAATACCAAATATACTTACATGATTGTTTAAATATATGTAAACATTTCAGCATAACTTAATATTCAAACAAGTGTCTAATTCAACAAACATCTGAAAATAACATTTACATGATGGAGGTCAATTTTTCTTACACAATGAAATTGAGACAAATTGACAAAAACTGGGATGAAAATGTGTACAATGTATTTAGAATTACCCTCGGTTGATGAAATGAAAAAAGTTTATAAACGATGTACATTATGGCAATGATGATAGTAAAAACTGGTGCCTGTAGTTTCTCTGAATATGGTGGTCAAAATATTATCATTTTCAACGGAGGCAAAGCTATGGCCGAAATATGACACCTAAGTTGAATTTAACTTGGAAGCAATTTGACTTATGTATGTATGTATGAATGTGACCATAAATAAATCTTCAATCAAAACTCCAAATGTTGTTTTTTGTCGATATTAATGACCTTTCTTACATTGTACATTTTGTATTTTTACATTGATTCAACTCAAAAGTTCTATACATGTACATAATATTATTCTTAGACAAATATCAACCAAACAGCAATACAATCATATACATAATAAAGATTTGACAAGTCGTCGTGATTTAACACACAGATCACACAAACGTACACTACAGTCTGTAGCTATCACAACATTCATGTTGATCCAATGGATAATGGCAAAATAAAAATAACACAGCCAAAAATTACTGCAATTATTTGAATTTTTTTTTGATGGTTCAAATTTTTTTTGATTGTACTGAAATTTTGAAACAAAAAGAATTAATTTTTACAAAAAAAAGGTGTTATGGGCCTTTCTCTATTTTATTGTAATTTTTTTTTTTTTTTTTTGACATTTTGATTCTATTATAATAATATTGCAAAACAGAACCTTGTAAAAACAAGCCTTACAGTTACATACCTCAATGCCATGTGAACAACTTGACAATACATGTAGTTCAAATCCAACTTTTCTCAAGACATCAACTATTTATTTGATTTGAAACAAATTTTACAACCAATTCTTATATAAAATAAAAGGGAATGTTTAAGATTGAACAATTGTATCTAGATCTCTTGTTCAAACTGATTTGATGTTTTACAGTTTTTTTTTTGTTATTCAATTGATGACTCTCTTAAGCATGAAGTTATTTCTACTACACATACTGCCTTGTTTACAGTTCATTTATAGAAAAACGAATCCTGTTTAAAACCAAAACGCTGGGCTGAGAAGTACCAGTAAGGAAAATGACTTCTGCATATTCAAGAAATACATTGTGTTATATACCCAGTAATTAAATATACATATAACCCTGGTATATATAAATCTGAGAGATCAGTTACATTTATTCATTGAACAAGTTTCTTTAATTAAATTTCACTTGTTAAATGAAGAAGTTTTAATAAATTTAAGTATATATATTGTATATAACTCAAGCATGTACCAGGTATTTATCATACAACTTGAGAAACATGCTTACTCGGTATTACAAATGTTCTCCAATGCTTCTCCTCTAATACTTACTGATTGAATAACACATTAAACTGAAATGGACCTTGTTCAGGGATATTAACCATGAAATTTGGATGCCCTGGTGAAGTGTCTGAAGCTTGTAGAATTCATGTTGTAGTTGATGAATCCTTTTGACATGTACTATGAAAACATAGATCAGGATAGCAGAATATTCCCAAATCGGCTTGTATGTGAATATTGAATCGTACACATGTGAGCTCATGTTCTTTGTGCCAGTGTTCTTTGAAACTATATATAGCGTATATGAAATAATACATATCGTAGTCACAATCAATGGAAAATGATAGTTTGAAATGATTTTTTGCTTGATGTTCAAATTTTTGTCATTAACTTCAAACAACACAATAAACAAACATCATGGTTCCAGTACTGTACATAGAAAACTCTGTAAATGTGGAGAATATTTAAAGGTATACGTCACAGTAATAGCTTCAGTTATGAAAAATGTGATCAAAATTTAAATACAAAATTGTTGCTGCATGTAATTACACAGCCAACACGTAGTTAAATGTCTATTGGTCAATCACATAATGTCTGAATCATTGAATTAAATAAAGCACAAACCAACATTTAATTAATAAATTCTCAACCTCAAATCCAAATAGTTGTGAATATTATATTATACACAAGATGCATTTTTCAAATGCAATGTTCTGTATGAATGATGCCAAAAAAAATATTTGCTTAATTCTTTATGGAAACTACATTCCATCTACCACACATTTCAAACAATGTCATGAGTAGCTCAAATAATGCTACTTTTGAGACAAAGGATTAGCTCCTAGACAGCCAATATAGATAAACTTTTAATTTCTATACTGTCAAAAAAAAAGAAAAAAAAGAAAGAAAAAGATATACCGTATTTGACCTAATAAGCAAACCTTCCTCTGTAAGCACACTCTCATCTTTTTTTTCAGGAAAAGAGGTTGGGTGCGCTAATGTAAACATATAAAGAGTTCCTTACTTCATTGATCTATTAAAATAATCTTCAGTCTTATATCCAAAGACTCATGATTGTTTTCGCTTCATAAAGATTTGTAAAAAAAAGATAAAAAATCCCACCCAGATCTCACATGGAAACCTTTCCCTGATAATGGTTCTATCAACTTCACCCCTTTCTTGTTTTTATAAGCACAAAATGTACTTCTTAGGTCAAATATGGTATTCGGTCTAACACTATCCCTATCAATCACTATTAGTTTTTATTTCTGTTGAATACATTGAACCAAATATTACAAGAAGGAGAGTATCTATGACCTGACCCTTTGTTATTTACAGTATCTGCCTGGACATATGCCGTCAAATCTGGAAATGGCATTTACCCATATATATTAACCATGAGGTATAATGAGATTGTATGACAGTGATTAACTGGAGGGGATGGGGACTGGTAAGGTTGTACCAGTAATACGACATCAATGTCGATAATATTCCTAAATGATAGAATACTAGTTAGTTTTAACAACACTCTCATAGTATTATTGTGATTTTAAACAATTAATGCACTTCACAAATAACCATGACATATCAGCTGTCCTATCACAACTGAAACATCATTAAAATCAATATCCAGGTCCTTTTTAGTCCAGCATGTGATAATTTACTACCAACTTGACCATATGCAAAACCAGTATTTTTTTTATATTGGCACATTTACCCGGCAATAAGCCAATGTCTGCAAACAAAGACCCATGCATGTCTGGTAATAAGGCCATGTCTGACAATAAGCCAATGTCTGACAATAAGCCCTTGTCTGACAATAAGGCCATGTTTGACAATAAGCCAATGTATGGCAATAAGCCCCATGACTGGCAATAAGACATGGAAAGGTCATACTGCAATTACTGATATCCAGATATGATGGTTTGAAGACGGCATATACTAACATTACATATCTATCATGTCTGATGATAAAGATTTTTACCCTCAAATTTCAATACAAATGTGAATATAACTTTTAATACTAAAAACAAAAACAAGCACAAATTTAAACATATTGTTGTGTACATGTGGCACAATTCTAGTTGTCAAAGTTACCGGTGTCAACCATATAACGTCAAGAAAACTGCTGTGATATTTTTGTTGTATCTTTTGCCAAAAATCTGATGGAATTATCCCTTCAAAATGCTGTTATTTTTCAGCAACATGTATATATCTCTGTATTGGTACTGGGACGCAAGATGATTTGAATTTAATACATCTGTTTTGGTACCAGTTCCCAAAATGATTTGAATCCTAACATCTCTGTATTGGGACCAGGTCACATGATGACTTTGAATTTAGCAATCTCAGTACAGGTATAGTGTCTCAATGGGCTTTTAATTTAAGCAAAGTAATTTATTGTAGCAAGGAATTATCAAAAACCAAAAGGTGTACGAGGTATTTGTAATATGTTTTCACATCATTAGCAACAGCAAGAGTATTTTCTTATCACATTTTTCTGTCACCAACAAAACACAGTGCACCGATATAAAAATAAATAAAAAAATCTCTATTTGCTTCACAGTCCTAGTATAAAACCTGCTCCTCCGTCAGTATGGTCCCACGGCAAAAGCTGACAAGGCAAAGACAATGAATACTACACCACCAGTCAACGTCACTGAAACAGATAAGCAGACTTAATTAGACATTTCATAAGGATAAAATCATGGATATTCAGCATCTGCAGACAAATTCAGTGAAACTGATCATATCAATATCCAATGCCATATCATTTGGACATAGTGGCAACATGGCACGTCTGTCTCAATTGAATTATTTTTTTTGCACAATGTCGCTTCACTTTTCTGCTGTATATCTAAAGGCTTTCATATGACTTTGCTATTTTACAATTAAAATCCAGTTTTCATTATATATAATTAATTCAGCATTTATCTTTAGTTATTTGCCTTAGTGTTTAAATATAATAAATCAGGAGATATATAGTGTACTGTAATCAGACTTTGGATTGTCTCTTTGTTTAAGGGACATAACTCGTTGAACCTCTATATAAAGGACACCTCTCTATAAAGGACACCTCTCCATAAAGGACACTTTTGCTTTGTCCCTTATGTGTCCTTTATACACAGGTTCGACTGTATATCTTTTATTATTTTGACAATCATTAATTATGACATTTTTGAAATGATTCCCAGCAATGTTCTATGTAAGTATAAATACAAGCATCATAACTGGCATAAGCATATGATAAGCTTCAGTCCTACTGTATATACAGCTAGTGTAATCAAAAGGTTTCGGGATTGTACCCTAGTAGAATAGTCATGTTATTCTTGTAACAATGAAACAGCTTAGATACAGTAAATATATTTCTTTTGTATCTATATATACAATAGGCCTTCAGCAAATGAATTATTGAAAATTTAGTTGTCTTGATAAAGGGATGGATTGTTTTGAAAATTTGACAATTGACTTGTCCGTACTGTTGTAATTATTACATGACTAATTATATATATTAGTGACTATATGATACTGTTAAAATTAGATCATTTCTTTCGATGGTTCTTATTTGACAAACTGACAGTCATCCTATTGGGTAGATATTTTACTGGAATAGTCTTTAACTTTGAGCTGAACATTATAATTACTTACCAGTACGGACTGAAATTTTCTGAGCTACGATTCTGCCTCCTAAGACGGCTAGACCTGTACACAGTGCATGGCCTAGAATACCTCCTATGATAACGCCTAATACATTCTGTAAATTAAATTAATGACATTTTATGATTGATCAGGTATTCAGGTATAAGCTTGGTACATCAGAAATTGATAATATCACGGTGAGTGATCACATGATCATGTAGATGATATACACGTATTTCATAATAAATTGTTTTTTTTGACGACACCAATTTTTGGTTTTATACAAGGAGGCAGATACTAGTACAAGTGCATTAATTACATTGACTGCTCAGCATTTAATGATGATTATATATCTAAATGCTAAAAATACCAACCTCTCTTGCTCCTAAAATGATGGTAGCAATTTGTGACCGGTCTCCCCATTCGGCCAAAAATGTTAATGTGAAAGCTTGAAGAAAGATTGTTCCTAATAATCCATAGCAAAGATTTCGTCCGGGGGTCCGGATAATGCCTGTTTCTATGTCCTGTATCCCAGAACTCTGTTTCAGTCGCTGTAATCAAACAAATACACATCATATATAATACCCTATAACAACTAATATGGAAGTAATCATAAAGAACCATTTATTGACAATATTTGAACATATCAGAATCTCATTAACAAAGTTGTTAAATGTTGATTAAAAAAAAAAAAAAAAATTCTATCAATGCGGAATAGAAAAGGCTGGCAACAAAATCTCCTGAAATATTCTTTGGGGGATAACCAATACATTTGGAGGCTATTTTATCAGTACCACTGTGCAGTGAAACACTGGTATCATCAAAACATTCATATCATCCACGAGTTTCCTGTATAGCGACCACCATTACTATAAACCCACCTCATCATATCACCCTTTGAGAGTTTCCTGTATAGCGACCACCATTACTATAAACCCACCTCATCATATCACCCTTTGAGAGTTTCCTGTATAGCGGCCACCATTACTATAAACCCACCTCATCATATCACCCTTGAGTTTCCTGTATAGCGGCCACCATTACTATAAACCCACCACATCATATCACCCTTTGAGAGTTTCCTGTATAGCGACCACCATTACTATAAACCCACCTCATCATATCACCCTTTGAGAGTTTCCTGTATAGCGGCCACCATTACTATAAACCCACCTCATCATATCACCCTTGAGTTTCCTGTATAGCGGCCACCATTACTATAAACCCACCACATCATATCACCCTTTGAGAGTTTCCTGTATAGCAGCCACTATTACTATAAACCCACCTCATCATATCACCCTTTGAGAGTTTCCTGTATAGCAGCCACTATTACTATAAACCCACCTCATCATATCACCCTTTGAGAGTTTCCTGTATAGCGGCCACCATTACTATAAACCCACCTCATCATATATATCACCCTTTGAGAGTTTCCTGTATAGCGGCCACAATTACTATAAACCCACCTCATCATATCACCCTTTGAGAGTTTCCTGTATAGCGGCCACAATTACTATAAACCCACCTCATCATATCACCCTTTGAGAGTTTCCTGTATAGCGACCACCATTACTATAAACCCACCTCATCATATCACCCTTGAGTTTCCTGTATAGCGGCCACCATTACTATAAACCCACCACATCATATCACCCTTTGAGAGTTTCCTGTATAGCGACCACCATTACTATAAACCCACCTCATCATATCACCCTTTGAGAGTTTCCTGTATAGCGGCCACCATTACTATAAACCCACCACATCATATCACCCTTTGAGAGTTTCCTGTATAGCGACCACCATTACTATAAACCCACCTCATCATATCACCCTTTGAGAGTTTCCTGTATAGCGGCCACTATCGCTATAAACCCACCTCATCATATCACCCTTTGAGAGTTTCCTGTATAGCGGCCACCAGAACTATAAACCCACCCCATCATACCACCCTTTGAGAGTTTCCTGTATAGCAGCCACTATTACTATAACCCCACCACATCATATCACCCTTTGAGAGTTTCCTGTATAGCGGCCACCATTAAACCCACCTCATCATATCACCCTTTGAGAGTTTCCTGTATAGCGGCCACCATTACTATAAACCCACCTCATCATATCACCCTTTGAGAGTTTCCTGTATAGCAGCCACTATTACTATAAACCCACCTCATCATATCACCCTTTGAGAGTTTCCTGTATAGCGGCCACCATTACTATAAACCCACCTCATCATATCACCCTTTGAGAGTTTCCTGTATAGCGGCCACTATTACTATAAACCCACCTCATCATATCACCCTTTGAGAGTTTCCTGCATAGCGGCCACCATTACTGTAAACCCACCCCATCATATCACCCTTTGAGAGTTTCCTGTATAGCGGCCACCATTACTATAAACCCATCTCATCATATCACCCTTTGAGAGTTTCTTGTATAGCGGCCACTATTACTATAAACCCACCTCATCATATCACCCTTTGAGAGTTTCCTGTATAGCGGCCACCATTAATATATAAACCCACCTCATCATATCACCCTTGGAGAGTTTCCTGTATAGCGGCCACCATTACTATAAACCCATCTCATCATATCACCCTTTGAGAGTTTCCTGTATAGCGGCCACTATTACTATAAACCCATCTCATCATATCACCCTTTGAGAGTTTCCTGTATAGCGGCCACTATTACTATAAACCCACCTCATCATCTCGTTTTTTAAGATCAGCTTGTACTTCTTCATATTCGTGTTGTCCTTCATCCGGAGACATTTCATAACCTGGAAAAATCAACAGAAATATTCATAAGTTCACTGGTGAAGCTTAACCTGTGAATTTTTAAAATATAACATCTTTTAGTTGTAAGATTCATTTAAGAAATGCATGACTACAAGTGATAGTTTTATCAAAATCGAGTATTGTAAAATGTATTTAGATAAGTTATTTTTAATAAAAAATGTATTTTAGTAAGTTATCTTGCAAAAAACCAAGATTTTGACAAAGGCAAATACAGATGGATGCTCCTAATACCATAAAATGTCACATTAAAATTTTGTTACAAATAACTTAACATTTCAGACTTCTTTACCTTCTTTGATCATTTTGATTCCAAACACAGCGAATAATAAGGATGATGCATAGTGGGTAACATATTTTGGAATGATAGTTGTAGCGTAACCAAGGATAGCTGAAACAAATAAGGCAAAATTATACAGATATATATGACACAAAAAAATACAATTTATGGCACTGTTCTAGTTGTTTTGTACAGCTTTAGAAGCCCTTTTGTTGTCTCGTTTGGAAGAAAATTTGTGATTTGAGAAGGAAATGTTAAGAAATCTTCAAATCTCTAGAATAAGGCTTATTTCATTTTGGAATGGGACCCATTATTGGCACCAAAAAGGCCCCAGAAAAAGTCTTGACATCTTAAAGCAAGGATAATACAACATTTTTTCTCTTTTCCTTTAAAACACTTTATTTTTTGAATATATAAGATGGACAATAATCCTTCCATTAAACTCCCTTGTTATTTGGTTTTACTATCCATTTCACATGTATAGATGTGTACATATCTACTTCATTAAAATATTTCTGCAGTTCCTCACAAAAAGTAGATTAATTAATTTCCATACTTCCACAATGACAACAAAGCATAAAATGCCATTTAAATTTTTTATAACTGAAACCACAAACCTAGCTTTGACAGATCACCTCTCCAATTTTATAACCATACCTAACTTACAAATTACACCTAGACCTGTATACGTATACCACCTTGAGGACATCTCTCGTTACACCTGGAGGCCTTCTAATATAAATTAAGTTAATATGAAAATAGACAGCTCATTAGATAGTCATCAGATAAGATTGTGCTGATTTAGGAAAATAATGCACAAAAGGCATAAGAGCTTATACTGCAGAAAATGTATCCATCAAAACATTTCTTCTAAATAAGTGGTAACCAAGAATCCATCATGGGCAATTTTGAAAGATCTTCAATTTTATAGCAAGTTGTTTCTTGATATGATGTGACCAAGCTTTTTTCCCCAATTTAACATATACATTCAGAGGTTAATCTAGACCGAATTCAATAAAATTAGCTAATATTCCCATCCGATGGCGTTTTCCCCTTTGAATAAAATTCCCCCTAATTTTGATGAAATATGTAAGTATTAGAGCAAAGAATAGCTGTAAAATGTTAAAGTTTAAAAAATAATTCAAGACACCACGACCCTTAATGATCATTTCCCCTAAACTTCATAATGGGTAGCATTCCCCAAATCTTAAATTAACCCCTGACATTGTATACTGGTATTTTAATAAGCAAATTCTTAAACTATTTTCTAGACTATTGTCTTCATTGAGATTAATATCTAACAGTAATCATCTGCATAGGACTTTTTTTAGGCAAGTTCAGAACAACAATTCTGAGAATGGTAAGTCTAAATACTAAGAAATATAGAAGCAATGGGAATTCAATTTTTTATTGGCGAGCTCCACAGGGAAAGCATGAGTCAAGGACACTATAGATTGTTGGTAGTTTTGTGATTCTCACCTGATAGAATTGTCATGAGTCCTAATGCTCCGATGGCACCAGCAAAGACAGTCACTCTAGAATGTCTCATGGCCATAATGGCTGCGATAAAAAAAGTCTTGTCTCCAAGCTCTGACACAATGATCACGGACAGTGACGCCACAAATGCATGAATAAATCCTACATTTCCTTTGGCTTTCCTTATAGTGTTAAGTAAAGATCCTTCATCAGAACTTTCATTATCAACCTGAAACAAGATCAAAGTGCATAATGGAATTGTTTACTTTAGGCAATTGAATTACAATATTGTTTCAGACATGATAGTGTCCATTAGTTTTTTTTGTACATTTTCAATTTTTTTAAAGGCTTTTCTTTTAAACATGGTGATTATATGATAATGCCATTTATATACCAGGCTTCATAGCAGATTTGTTGAGATCCATAACATGTGTATATATAGCCTATGGTTATAGATTTCAACTCAATCATTTCCATGTTATGGCCCTGTCACCTGTCCAACAGGCGACGGTCAGAGCCATAGGCTTGTCCTAGTGCCTAATTGTTTTCATTTCTGCATATATATACAGTGATTTTACTACATTTTTTCAACTGGGTCCATGCAGGGTCCATTGAATTGAGAATTTCTAAGCGACAAAATGTGACATTGGGAAAAATAAAAAATAGCGAGATACATACAAATTTCAGTTTTTCTTTGATGATTTTTGCCTTTATATTAGTTTTGATTTCATTTGGTTATCTACAGCTGTTTTTTTTCAAAAGTACCTAAGTAAAGGTCTTTGTAGATAAAACTTACTTAATCACTCAAAAGTGACTTCAAAATTAGGAATTTTTCAGTGGCAAATTGGGAATTTTCACAAGTGAATGGGTCCTTTAATTAACAGACCCTGTTTCTATCGTAGGAAAATCCCTGGCATATATATACTTATTTGGTACAGGGTAACTGCTTTAAAGTGATGTTATTAACTAGTACTGACCAATACCCCTGTGTTAGGAAATATTTGTATTCTTTGCTTACTACAAAATGTTCGTGGTTTTGGTTTGGGTTATTTTGTTTAACGTCTTATTAACAGCTAAGGTCATTTAAGGACGGCCTCCCATGCGTGCGACATGCGTGCATGTGGTGAGTGCGTATGTGTAATTTATTAGGTATTGAATATGTGTAAATCTAAAGTTTTTTGGGACCAACTCTCAATGGAGTCAGTCACACCAACTTCCGTCTTCCAACATACACAATGTCAACATGACCCAAGATTTTCCAGACCAAATTGATGTTAAATCCTTTTACTGGTACTATAGTATTGTACTGAATGGATGGAATTTATTTTGAACAATTAACATTAGCATGCATTTCTGCTTTCTACTAAAAGGAAAAAAAATTAAAAGCTGACATAATTTGTCTATATATTTAATTTGTCCTATATTTGAACATTCTTTAAGAATTATTAGAGGTAATTAAAAATTCTGGTTTTTTTTACTTATCAAATTTCATTCTCTGATGTGAAATCCATCTGACATGTCTTATATCACATCTTATTTTAAAGCATTTTAATATCTGTTTTAGGTTCTGTAAAAGTTGAATCTATTACACATACAGATATACCAGTGTAGACATAATTTCTGTAACAAAGCGCAGGATTATTTAAATTTAAATCACTGCCTCCGCTAGGGATCGAACCCGTGACCTCTGGCTTACTAGTCTTACGCTCAACCGATCGAGCTAAAGAGAAGATCTCTCTAGCCGAGCGGTATATTGCGGCTAGTATTTACCAGGGTTAATTTCAAAAAAATGATATATGTCCTTGGGCTAATTAAGGATGTTCTTGACCAAATTTAGGCTTAATCCCTTTACAGGTTTTAAGACAATGACCTCATTTTGCCTAATGAAAACCTAATCCTCTAAATATGAATCCCAGGGAGTTTTAACTTAATTGAATAGCTTAATGACTACATAATACTAAATAGGTTTTGAATACAACATTGAACATATGAAGTCCCCTTCCCCCATAGATAACCAAAATTAATAAAACCCATGGATACTTAATTCCTTCCTCAATACTTTGGGATTGTCTATTTTGCCCAGTCCTGGCACTCTCCTAAACTGATACCAATCTGTTCATATAACAAATTATCGAACGAAGCCAATCTGTTCATATAACAAATTATCGAACGAAGCTAAGTAGAACTTAGATTTTGTTAAAAAAAAAACATACATCTTTTGTACATCGATCCGAATCCTATGCCAATTAATATTAGGCTATCCCATACACCAAACAGGTAACAAGAGGCCAATATTGTTCTTCATTAAATGTAATGTACAATATGTAATACATACTATCACAGGTACAACAAGACATCTACCATTTAAAATTCAAGTATTAATATAATATAAGTGCACCGAGTTTGCTTGACAGAAGAAATCACCTTTTCCTTGGATTCAGACGATCCCAGTGATTTGAATCCTGCCGGAACAACCGCTGGTTTATCATCTTGACTTGCTACTTCTTCCAGTACAAGGGCAAAAACTATAACTAGTAGCAATGTCACACTGCTTAACTTTCTTAATTTATACTCCATCTTTCTGAAAAATCTTCAAATGCAAAAGTAGATATCTATATGAGTTGAAATCTTTTAAGTTAACAGTTTATCCGCTAAATTTTGAGTTACTCCACTGATGAACTATACAGCGGTTTATAAATTTGTCGCTGTACTTTGAAACATGATGTCAACTCCGAGGTTTTGGCAAGTTGAAAATTTCACCAGACGCCGGTGTCAAATGGTCTAACGTCACCTGAAATGGAAAGTAAATGCCTTAAGAATATTGTCGGACTTAAAAGGAAAAATAATGGTAAAATACATTTCTTTGGTTACAAAATTCTTATCATAAACATAAAATTATCAAACTTGGCAATAACCTTACTCACATTAGGTACAAACCTCTCCTCGAATATTCATTAGGGACACACGTTGACATTTTAACATTCAGTAGCGCCACCTGTCATTACTTCCGGTTTCAATCACGAGTGGACTTTGATAAGGAATCTTGTGTTCATTTGCTTGGTTGACGATATCCTGTATCGAAATAGTTAGTCAACTACTTTTAAACATTTATGAATATTACACGGCTGTTTTAGATATAACTTTTCGACAGATATCGGAGATTTATATAATCTGACCACTTAGCCGAAAACGATAATCAAGCGAAGACAACTCCACGTCGAGAATATGTCAACAACGAATTGGCCCGATTGTGTCGGAAAGGTTTGTTGTTATTAAGGAGTATATTTCAATATTAGGCCGCTCTCAATAACATATTTCTTTTAGTATATTTTATAGATCATATTGAAACATGTTCCCTGTTTCTCGGGTAACTACTACAGTAGCTGTTAGCTTTTGAGTGGCTCATGATAAAACGCGCAAAACGCATTACGAGGCCTACTCTGTAACTACAGTAGGGGTACCGTATAAAAAAATAAACCCACTTTATATATTATATTATTATATAAATATACTGTAAAGTATTATTTGTAGACACATTTTGAGCTCACCTGGTCCGAAGGACCCGTGAGCTTATGCCATGGTGCAGCCTCCTTCCGCCAACATTTCCTTTAAATCCCTAATTGTGACCAGACCACAGGTGCCTGACTCGTTTTTATAAAATAATAACATATAGAGTACATATAAATGAGAAATCTCATTTATATGTACTCTATATGTTATTATTTTATAAAAACGAGTCAGGCACC
Organism: Pecten maximus; assembly: GCF_902652985.1. Lineage (NCBI taxonomy): Eukaryota > Metazoa > Mollusca > Bivalvia > Pectinida > Pectinidae > Pecten > Pecten maximus. The sequence goes on from NC_047020.1 coordinate 34,253,949, forward strand.
TGTGACCAGACAAACATGTTTCTGCAGATATTCGGATAATGTCTGCTAGTTATATATCAAGATTTCATCCAAATGCAGAAAATACTATTTCTTGAAGATTAGTTTGATTTAGTATAGATATCACTGCAATTGAGCATAAAAATGAAGCTAAAAATTTACTGAGAAATATGAAGTTGTGATACCACTGACTGTTGTGAGAACATAAATATCCTAAATTAATAAAAGATTCCTGCATTTCCTTTGTATATAGTCTATCATTAACATATGCAGGGTTAACCAAAAATTTGGTTTCATATGGAAATATACATGTACAAATCTTTGGGTTCCCAGCTTGGAACTGTTATAAATGTATGATCACAGGTGCCCGACTCGTTTTTATAAAATAATAACATATAGAGTACATATAAATGAGAAAGGTTCTGAACTCCCCCAGGCTTGAAATCTGATGTATTTATTTCTAAGTACCGTAGCTTCGGTTGTATTGGGTGGATTTTGTCGAAGTAGGACTTAAATTGAAGAGAAATGGTCAATCTTTAAAATAAGCCATAACATGTTGTCGATTTCTCGATATTAGTTTACGAAATCGGGCGTGAAACTTCAAAATCCCCTCGATTTTGTTTAGTCGGACAAGTTGACGTAACGGGGTCACTACACTTTGACTCTATTGGACATAGCTTTAAATACGAAGTCCACGGGTTAATCAAGAGGTACGCTTCATCAGATCACCGAATACAACTATTACATACACTTACTTTATGTATACGAGCACCCTATCGACGGCCCCGGGACTTTTTATGCATACTGATAGCAGATTTTCCACTTGAGTAGCCATGTTGTGTCAGCCGCGGTAAATTTGAACAAGCATTCTGATTGGTTATAGAAAATGTGTTGAACTGATACATCAGATTTCAAGCCTGGGGGAGTTCAGAACCTTTCTCATTTATATGTACTCTATATGTTATTATTTTATAAAAACGAGTCAGGCACCTGTGGTATGATTTATGTCTTTGTGTACATGTTATGTATATATTTGTATTCATCATAAATAAAAGTCCTCTTAATATACTATGTGACAGGTGCTTTTACAGTTGTTGATGTAAACAATAAGAGAACTTTACATCAAGTACAACAATAAACATTTGTTTTCAGTTGCATCTGTGAATGACTCGGCTAGGGAATTTGTCTTCCTACCAGTCAACTTTGCTAGAAAGTAGGTCTCCCTGGTAGAATATTACTGTAGCTGTTTCTCACATAATTAGCTAGGAAGTACGTATATACTGTTGCCCAAATTCTCAAATATCTCATTCATAAAGATTTGGAAATAATAAGGTGATTTTTCTGAGGCTTTTTCTGAAGGGATTTTGGAGCCGATAATGGGCTCAATTTTCATTCCCAAAATATATTGTTTACTCTCGAAAACTTTCTTCTCAATTTACAGATTTTTGTTGCAAAATGAGGCAAAAGGGCCAATCTCCAATCAATGCAAAGAAATCAGGATTTATTCTTTAAATAAAGCTGATGATTTTATCTCTAATTCTATTAATGCGAGCACTTCGGATAATGCAGTAAATACATTATCTCCCCTTAGTCATCAGAATTTTAATAATAAAAACATTAACCAGTATAGTTATTAAGACCAAATTCACATTATAAATCAAAATTAAACACTGCAACCATATAGCACATTAAACATTTCTCTTTCCTGATATGGGAATGATGCCAGTGACTTGAATCATTATGCACTGTAATGCAATTTATTGTACAATTCTTGTGGATAACCTTACCTACAAATTACGCATCTGTTCCGCAAGTGCATAAAATTTGTGTAAAATCTGTATAAAATGGAAATGTATTCAATTTATTTTTATGCGTAAAAAGCTTGGTGTAAAATTTATGTAAAATTTATGTAAAATTTGCTTTCTTTGACTTTGCCATTTTCAAATGCGTAAAAAGATTATTTTCTCTGTTTTCAACTTCGATTTAGAAAATTTTCAACGCGTAAAACCTGCCGAAATGAGGACATAAAAAGAGTTCTTATCATTCAGACAGTGATGCAATATTTATGAAACATCTCAATTTTTCTTCTCCTCAAGTATCTATGTAATAAAATTATATCCTGCAGTAAGTCCAGGGGTCCATGAGCACATAATCTTTGAGCCAAAGTAGAGGCTAATTACAAAGTTATGTATTCTTATGAGTTCCCAGTACAGTAGGTAGGAGAGGGCTATTACCAGGCATGGTATTATTGTAAGATAAATACTCTACTTTCTAAAATATTCTGGCTCCTGAAACTGAAGTTTCAAGAAATTCATAACCAAATTTGCTTTGTAAATGCCAACTTCACTTCGATTCAGACAACACTGAATTTTTTATTATCTTCATAAACTATCAAATGTTGAGATTTTTTTGAGAAGAGCATCAAGGGTGACAATGATTTGGTATACATAATAGTAACATTTTAGAAAATGCGTACATGTAAATATATTGAAACAATGTTTAATGGCTAATAGAAATAAAGTATGTATTGAACAATGAAGATAAAGATGTACCCTTGTTGAATTATATATAGCTTACAGTATTAAGAGGTTGATAGGTGTACATATATAATATTGAAGAGTTATGACATATATATGTATAGTAAGTAGACCATCACTTGTATAAACTTGAGGCGTTGCATGAAATAAGATGGAGTACAATAAGTTTGAAAATGAATGGTCCATATAAAATAGATTTTTTCTCTTACTGAAAATACACCTTTATCTGTATAAGTATATATATATATATATATGCATTCAGTAAATGTGTGAAAGTGAGTGTGAAAGTTGTATTAAATGTTGTAAATAATAAGAAAAAAATCCTTTATTTCTTGTTTTATTACTACCGTATATTCACTACTTGCCTTATATAAGTACATGCCATAAAATCAATAATTAACAATAGCTACTTTCATTAGCCTATTTATATATATACAGATCCAGATATAGCTTTTAATCAAAGGGAGAAAAGTCTCAAAATAATACTCAGGTAGTTTGCATTTCTGCTGTTTCTTAAAACCATTATATATATTCTATACTATACAATCAAATGTTTAAAACTTGATCAATGATGTTTTAAAGACAAAATTTGATTTTAATTGATTAAGTTTGATGATGGGAAGAATGATGTAATCAAAATGTTTTTGGGGATATAGAAAATGTGATCTTAATATATATATAAAGTAAATGAAGTAAAGTCCTTGCGAAGGATAAATGTAAGAAAAATTAAACAAAAATGAAGATTTACCTTAAGGCCTTTCTGCCCTCTTTGGCTTCTTCATGGTAACATGACATCATCATGATCAGTAATAACACACATGACATCACAGTTATAACGCACATAATGTCATCAGTTTACAAAGAAGTTTATGGGTTGAAATACCAGAAATTAGATCCGTAAACATTGTACATTCAACTTTGATATAAGCAATTTATGTATGTATTCATATTTGGTTTAAGGATTTTTATGAACATCTTCAGGATCCTCTTTTGACTATCTAGTGATCAAATCATCTGTTTGAAGTTCGTAGAATAGAAGTATTTAGAATTCATCCTTTGAACATTTGTGTATGTTTACTCACTTTCTGGAAACGTAATTCATCATTTTTAAAATTTGTTTTCTACGAACATTCATTCGAACATTCATTCCTTATTTCAGGTCGTATCCTGTTTATCCTACATAAAAATCACAACATATTGTGCATATTAAAGCATAGAGTACATGTACATGCTTAGAATTGCATGTTATATCTAATCTAACCTGTATATTTGATCCATTTCCTCACACTCTATGATCACCATACATGTACCATATCTTGGTTTTGTACATTTTTTAAACCATAAACTACACTAGTTATATCCATGTCAAATTTTGATTTGCCCTGTTTAAGGCTTTTAAGCAGCTCTCTTTTACAATTTATGTTTCTGGATTTTTATGATATACTCTTATCTTTTCACTGTGTTTCACACAGACTTTATAATACTTGACAACAGGTAAAATGTTACAATTATTTGGATTATTTGTTGTCCCTGATGGTACGATGTCAGCGTTTTTGTTATACATTTATATATCATGAGCTGACTGAAACAATGTTAGTGAAAAAGATGAATATTTGTAAATATTGTAATATGTACAGACCGCATGCAGGGATTATTTTGGGTTACCAAATGGATGAGTCATTTCCAAGAAAAAGAACTATCTGTAATATAATTTATCAGCCATTTATAGAAATTTAAAGGATTTTACTGAATCATGTTTGTCGTTTAGGAAAATTGTGGGCCTCCTCCAAAATAATCCCTGTGCATATGTACATGTTCAGCCATCACTAGAACATCTGTATAATAAAGAAATCATTTCAACACGTTAATGATACTGTCACAGTATATGAACACAACATTACAGACACAAACAGAAGAGTTTTAAGCAACAACACAACATTTTGATATTTGAAGCCTTGATAAAGATACCATTCTGATTTCATGCAGTTTCTACAGACACCTTATATTACCATACCCAGGTACCTTGTGCGTTCCAGCAGATATAACCAGTCCAATATCTCATGATCAACAAGCACAACAGTCTCTGATTTGATTCCGTTATATACCTGTAGGCAGATACATGTATATATTTATCATTACTAAGAAGAGAGCTATATATAGTACAGTAAATACCAATTGTTCGATAATTTCTCTTTCTTTTGAACTACAAAAATGACATTGAATTAAGATTGCCACAGACTTTTCAGGTGTACTACAAAGAGGTGTTCAATTACAGGTATTTGAATCGATATAAAGATCCTATCGACAGCCATTTTTTATTTTATTATATAAGATAATGCAGTCTACTTTTGTGGCCGCCAGTCTTTTTATTATAAAGGAATAATACAGTTGACTGTCACCAGTAAAGTATGCACACATTATTTAAAATTGACAAATTAGAAAGCAAATTGGAAATCCCAAATATGATATACCCTGATAAAATAATTATCTGTATTTTAATCAAACTCAATAAGATTGACAGGGCTGCCAGGTTTTGGAATGAGGCAGCCTGGGCTGCCAAAGGTGATGCCCCTCTTCGAGGATTAGGGGGCATTGTCCCTTCAGCCCCTTATCCCAACACTGAAGAAAAAATTGAATATTCTAGATGCAGTTTCCTGCATTCTAGTTCATTCTGAGCATACAGATATTAGATCTTAAACCAAATGGTTTCATGAAAAAAGTTCTGAAAAAAAATTTATTGAAGTAAATGAAGAAAACTTTAGCTGGACATTATACATTTGACTGAAAATGATGGCAGCCCATAGGGCTGCTGGACAGGACATTCTGGAAGCCCGACCAGATTCCAGGCAGCCCAGGGCTACTGGGCTACTGTTAGTGTCAACCCCTGCAAGTATAGTGATATGTGTTAATGTACTATCATTATTTCTTTCTTCACAGACATGGCAGGAAGCTGAAGCTATCATTCGGAAAGAATATCCAAATATTTCGGTAAGTACTCACGTACACAAAAAGTACTTGTTGATGTTGTGTCAATTATTCTCTCCACAGTCAAGGACTGTGTAGATTAGGTATTGACCTTATAAGGATGTGTAACAAGGCTTGACCTTATAAGGATGTGTAATAAGGCTTGACCTTTTAAGGATGTGTTATAATGGTTGACCTTATAAGGATGTGTAACAAGGCTTGACCTTATCAGGATGTGTACCTAATAATGCTTGACCTTATAAGTATGTATAATAATGGTTGACCTTATAAGGATGTATAATAATGCTTGACCTTATAAGGATGTATAATAATGCTTGACCTTATAAGGATGTATGATAACGCTTGACCTTATAAGGATGTGTAATGATGGTTGATTCTGATCTTCTGTTCCAGGTCCAGGTCTTACCAGATGGTTCCATGGTAACAATGGACTACCGGACAGAAAGGGTTCGGATATTTACAGACGAAACTGGAAAAATTGTCAGAGTTCCAATGATAGGGTGATCAACGGGTGTTACCTCCCTTTACTGTGTACTCTGTCTAAACCATACACCTGGCTGTATACAGACCGTAGAGAATCTATTGTCATTGTCCGAACTAATGTTTCTGGCATGTTTTAACAAAAACATTGGGATGAGGCAGTGTCTGGCTTAGACAGAGTTTACTCTATACAACTAATTTATCTAAAACAGTTTATCTGTTCTTATCATTCCTTAAAATATTGGTATTTACAATAATTGGTAATTCGGTAATTGAAATTTTAAATTTTTTGAAACCATGTTTTTCTAGCTTACAGTTGTAATATTATATATACTGCTAAGTTTACTAATGCCATCCTGTATCTTAATCGTAAATATTGTTTATCAAATTCGCTATGAATCATGTTAAATGTTTTTGTGTGTAAATTGTGTGTTGGTATGATAATTTTATATTATATTAGTAATATCCTGGGTAATTAACACCAGTTATATTTAATTGTGCTGTGAACCCATGTTTTGTTCACTTCTGAGTTACAATTGGTGCTATCTGTGTAAGCCAGAATACATTTGTATACTGTTTTACATGAAATATTTGTGGGTTCTTAATTTGGTGGTTTCTTGCTTGGTAACATGTTGGAAGAACTGCAGAACATTGGTCCAGTTGGGACAATACATATACATTATATACACTTGAGGTGTTCTTATTATATATATATTGAAGGTCAACTTTAAGGTCATCTTGAAGGTCACACAGGAGACTCAGCATTATATATCTATTGATGTGTTTGTTGTTTTTATTGACAATTCATTTACATATCCTGATGAAAATGTAACTTAGATGCTAAGTATCAATATTGAAAATTAGTTATTTAATTTACAATGTTTTTTTCGATATTTATTTTATATTCTATGTTACTAATTCCCACCGATACATCTATGACTGTAGTCTTAGGGACTGGGCTCAAATTTCCAACCCATGGTCCAAATGTATAATGGAATTTGTCACGGATTGGGAATTTGCACCATTTATATAATTAAGTTCCTGTGAGTTTTGTAACGTTAATATTTAACTACGGTAAATGATTTTACTCTGCCAAGATTTTCGCCAATATCGACTCGGATAGTTCGAACTTGTGCTTATTTTCTGAAGCATAATTTTGAATAATTCGAACAGGTTCGTCAATATTTATTTAATTCTGTTCGAATTAACCTGAGGTTTACGGTATGTCAATACTTAACCAAGGTTTTTTGATGTAGAAGAGCCTGTTAAAAATTTGATATCCTGTTGACACAGATTATACAATGTCAAGTTACATGTATATAAGTAGAATTCTATGTTAACTGACAATCATACAGTCATTAGCTAGTACCAATTTTCAGAACTATTTCCAATGCTCACTCTGTATATTAAATTGTTGCATTCCTCAAAGTGTGATACAGAAATAATGGTGTGATTTTCATGTCTATGAATAACTATGAGCAACCCAGGTACAGGGTAAATAATCACAGTTCCGTCCCGTAATATAATACTGATGAAATTCAATATCTCCAGTACCTCCAGCCTTTTGTCCTTCATAGACAAATATTGCAATGTTGATTTGATGATAAAAATACCAAGCAATAACATAATAAAAGATAGGTTGGTGTCATGAGCATGATCCACATTATTTTTGTCCGATTACTTATTATATTGTTAGTGGGGGAAGAAATGGCGAACTTCCTCTCAGATTAAATTATATCACTCACACAGAATAGATAAAATTTTCTTTATCTAATTTTCTTTGCCGAAGCTTGTGTCTTTTGTAACTTTTAAAAAATAACTTACTTGTGTGAAATAAATTCCATATCCAACAACCACTCGTTGTGTAACCTCTATATATCTTACATAGTTTTCTTTATATTAATTTGTAATGTATGCATAATTTTTCCTGTACTTGCTTTTCATCTCTTTTTGACAGACAACATTCCTCCATTTATGCTCAAAATATGTGAAATACCTATCTTTGTAATCTGTAAATTTTTATAGAGACCAACTATGGGAAGTTGAACCTTTCCAATCAGTAAACCTGTATAAAGAGGCCAATTTCTATGTAAAACTTGACTTGTCCAATCTGTAAACCTGTGTAAAGAGGCCAATATCTATGTAAAAGTGTACATGTCCAATCTGTAAACCTGTATAAAGAGGCCATTTCTAATCCAAAACTTTTCTTGTCCAATCTGTAAACCTGTATAAAGAGGCCATTTCTAATCCAAAACTTTTCTTGTCCAATCTGTAAACCTGTGTAAAGAGGCCTTTTTTTTTTATCTAAAATGTTACATATTAAATCTGTAAACCTATGTAAAGAGGCCATTTTTTATGTAAAGCTTTACTTGTCCAATCTGTAAACCTGTGTAAAGAGGCCAACTTGATACATTTCTATGTAAAACTGGTTGCATAATCAGAAAATCTGGATTTTCTAGATGGAAAAAAGTCCCTTAGGGTGGTAGTTTCATTGCTGGTAGTCCAATTCAGTATACAGAATGTATGTTAATTTTTACTTTGGTATTTATCTTGTTATTAAGTTATATAAAACATATTTACAGTGTTTTAGATTCAATTTGTTTTTTACAATCAATATATTTTAATATACATGAGGAGAAAGAAGCTTTTGTCCAGTCAACATTTTTTCGTTCACGGGTGAAATACATATTATAACACTTTGTATGTTATGTACTGATGTTCTGTTTCATGAGAAGTTTGTCGTCATAACTGGTACAGAGAAAGACAGAAATTAAAACACGACAAACATTTTCTAGTATTTCCTATCAAATGTGTTTATTGTGCTTTTTTAGCCAAAAAATGTCTTTTGAAAATGAATTTTGAAGTACATATGTTCTGCTTTTGAAATTGTGCAATGAGTTTCAATATTTATATTACTTTGCCTGCTTTATCTTTCCTATTGTTGAAATGGATTTCCTCTTTCTTTTGCAACATTAATTCAGTACTGTATGTCAAGTTAAGTACAAGATTGTCATATAATTCTTTTGCATTATTGTGTGAAAATATATTAGAAAAGATTTGGCTGGGTTTGTAAACTGTATAAACATTTTAAAAGTATTGCTTAATATGTCATGTCACTTTACCAATATTTACCAAGTATACAAATTGTTATTGAGGGGGAAGGTATACCCTATCTGACAAAGTCACAAAAATGAAACAAAATGACAAAGTCACAAAAATGAAACAAAATGACAAAGTCACAAAAATAAGAACAGAAGGAAATGAATGTTTGTCTTTATTTTATCATTCCAAATGGCCATATTTGATATGCAATTTATTTTTATTACATACATGTAATTATCATTCAAAAGAACTGATGGTTGTCTGCATTGGTGTCTATATAAGGTTGTGGTTTCCACAGGAAACTGGAATAAATATCCAACCCTGGTCCATATACATGCAAATACAGACTCTGGGTTAGGGTGTTTGTAGCTAGTCCCTGTGTCCAATATTTTCAACTGACCAATCCTGGTTTGAAGTGCAATAATTTTTTAGTTATGTTAAGTTTATTATTTCTGCCTTTGTCTGAAGTGTGTTCAGCATGACTAGATTGAGAATATCTGCAACAAAAGTTCAGCACACTGGGGTAACAAATGTAGTTATTGTGTTCTGAACATCTGGCAATTACTCAAATATGTTTAGAGTTCAGCGAATGTCGACTGAGCATTTTATAGAAGGGGCTCAGCAAAACTGAGTCTGTGGATGTTTTCAGTGGCTTGTTTATGATCCCCTGGTCCATCATGGAACCAAACAGTGAAATTTGGGCCGTTTTTGTTTATCTGGTCCAAACGGTTTGACCGGTTGGACCTGAGTTGTTCGTTTATGAGATAAGGACAGACCTAGTGATAGTTTGTTGTTTTTGGACGAGCTTTGACAAAGACTTTCAAGGCCTACATTAATATCTGCAGGTCCATCAATATATATACCTGAAATATTACATTTAAAAACAGACGAACTGGTTTGTCCGCATAAACGAACAGGCCCTTGACTTTACCAACTCTGTATGGAACTGAGTCAATATGTTGGATACGACATAATGTTGGCAATGACAGTGGAGCATGTAACGGTTCTGGTAGATAGGGTCAGATTACAGGATGTTGTTAAAGTCAGTGGTCGATTAGGTCAGGTTTCATTATATGCAAGTTTTCAGGAGAATGGGGCATTTGAAATGCCATGCAATATATTAACCCGAATCGTAATTCTGTGTCAGAGTAAGGCATGCTTGAATCTAGTTATATATTTTAGTTGAACTTTAAAATAACGTACACTTGTTGATTGAATCACATTCCAATTCAGCATTCTCACAATGTTATACTTCTATCCAATCCAAATTCCTTTCACCTGTGTATACATACAGTGGAACTTTACCGACTCTGTATGGACTGGGTCAACGTCTCGGATATGTCAGTGTGTCGGTATAGTCAGGGTCGGTATAGTCAGTGTGTCGGTATATTCAGGGTCGGTATAGTCAGGGTCGGCAGTGGAGTATGTTCTGGTGGGTTGATCTAGCCTGTCTTTGTATTCGGGTTTAACTTTACATCTGACCAATCAAAATAGATGTAATTAATAATGAAGTATCACGATATGAATTATAGGATGTTGTTATAGTCATTGGTCGGTAAAGTCAGGTTTCACAGTTCATTGACCAATCAAACTGATATCGTAATTAATAATTATATCAATATTGAAGTATAATATAAATTACAGGATACTTTTGTATGCTAGAAGATATATGCTTACCTGTCGAGTGTAATCCTGGACTATTTTAATGAATTTATTCAGCAGTTTCAACTGCATATCTCAAAATAAATAATTTTTGAAAAGAAAACATATTATTTTCATTTATTTTTTTTATCCTTAAAACCTAGTTAATTAAAATCCTTAAGAATTTAAGCTGTTTTGGCAGTTGGTGTTCAGTAAAAAATTTTCCTTGATCAGTATGTACCCGTTCTAATAATATTCCACAATTTATACTCTGATCCCCAGAAAGCTTATAAATTGTTTGCAAATTAATTTTACTGCATGAATAAATGGGTTGATGTTTTAACCTCAGTGTTGTTTGTTTATCATCACAATGTGAAATTCTTTACATTTTTACAATGTGTTGAAATTATCATTTTACTACAGATTTGTACCTCGCCTCCAACGGTATGACGGACAAGACATAAAATCAAAACACGGGAATTTTTTTCATTCATCTCAAACTGAATTCAAAATACTGAACTTGGACAAAGGGAAAGATGAACAAGAGGCCTAGGGGCCTTAACAGTAAACCTAAATTATCAAATAATTCAGTAAATTTGACCCCGTCCATCAGCCCAGGGGGTCAGTCAAGGCCAACATGCAAACTGTCTTCCCATGCTGATAATGTTACAAACAAGTTAGAAAGAATCCAATAGAAATCAAATCAAATGATAGTCAAAATATGATTTCCCTATAATGCAGACCCCATGGTCATGAATTCCACAATTTTGGTAAAGCACCTTACATCAATGAAAAGTACTAGTATTTTCTACCTTATTTGGGTATTGAGAAAAATATTTCTGAAATTTCAATTAATTAGACCCCTTTTGGCCCTGTCCCCTTGAGGGTGGGGACCATATAATTCACAATTTTGGTTGACATTTGGCAATGGAAGGTTTCTGCAAAATTTCACTGGAACCTGTTCAGGGGTTTCTGAGAAGTTGAAAATGTAAATTACGAACGATACACGACGGATGACGCACAACGACGGACAAAAGGCCATTAGAATAGTCACTTGAGACTTTGTCTTGGGTGACTTTGTCTCAGGTGACCTAAAAATCCATGACAGCTCCATACGATAGCCTTTGAAGGAGGCACCAGAGGGACACAAAGGAATTTTAATCCCTTTAAATGTTTAATCCCTGTAAATGTACATTTGTATAAACAAACAACAAAACACATAGTAAAGTTGCACATTTGTGTCAATTTAATAGTGAACATGAAATTGTTTTGTATAATATATCTCATCATTTGGCCGACTGAAATTCTATATAATAATTCTTGTGGCCCATGAAATGACAAAAGATGACAAAAAAAAAAAAAAAAAGATTGATATATCTGCGACAAGCGCGTACGGAAGCCACGGATGACTCACACAACCACACTTTTCAGGAACAGGCTTTAAACATTTCTTTATACATTTAAGAAACAAATTATACATAATCACAGAGAGAGATCCATCACAATCTAATGATAACTATATGGCGTTTTGCTGGTACACAAAGCTGACAGAAAGGTCCCTTATGTCTTGGGGGGGCCATCGCCAAAACTCCCATCAACATAACACACAATGATATATTTTGTACATTTCATTCCATCATAAAATAATTTTATAAATCTAGCAACAAAATGGTGTGTCAAGGATATGGCCTCTCCTGATTTTGGTACGTTTGATTTGGACATTTTGTGCAATTCCTCAAAAGGCACATGTCTATCACTAACAATCATTTACATAAATACAATTATGCAAAATGGTCTTGGCCGCACTGTGTAGGCCTTCGTTCAATATGATGCAGCTTTCTATCCAAATACATAGGCATACATAATGTTTTAGAACGGTTTAGAGAAGTAGATCAGTCTGTCAGCAAATGTGTTTTTAAAAAAAATGTTCACCAACAATTCTGGCAGTCATGGCATCCACATAAATTATGCTGTAATATTATGTTGAAGATCGGGAAAAGTTAAATTATACATAATGCATAAACATACCTTTGAGTTTCACCACTCAAATGTAGCAAACTCTGAACAGATACACCAATGATGAAAATCTAGGAATATTTACATAGCATAAATCAGGTTTTTATTTTTCTTCATAAATTAAAAAGTGATGAATGTATCATTGAAAATAATGAACACAAAAGTTTTTCCAAGCTTTGCTTCATCATTGCACAATTATGTTTAAACCGTCACCAAACCCACTCTACAATATGATACTAACAGTGTTTGGAGAGGGGAGGAATACAATAATCGCGCCTTTGGGGACAGGGGGGGGGGGATAACTGCTACTTGGCTATATTAGAACCGAAAAGATCCTAGAACAGAATCTCACAATACACAAGCTGACATCTAAGAGACCTGGCAAATACTAAATTAGGCAAGATCATCAACACAACTATCACAAATAATAAAGGTCACCATTATCTGACTAGACCCGGTGAGATATTCCAAATGCTGTAGCTGCTAATACATACGGTAGTGATATTGTCTGAAATTTTGAGCTATGAGGAAATGAAACAGTTCTGTCCTAATAAGATGTAACCACTTAAGTGGCTTCTTACCAATGCTGATTTCTGTTCAGCCGAGACCCTAATCACATCATATTTCAAATATTTGGAATGTAGCTCAACGACGGGGAATGACAATACAATAAAGCACAGATAAAAACATCCATATTTCTCACTTGAATTAAATCAAAACCATTCAACAGGACAAAATAATAGAACTGTTTGATTCCTAGATTTTCAATTTGTATTTGATTTTCGTTTTGGGACATCATTTTCAATTTTGAGCAACGTTGAGAATAGGTACATGCATCTTTCGATGAGATATCTAAAATCAGGCAGAAATAGGTAGAAATAGGCAATGTTGTTAAAACATATAAACCAAGTGACCGAAGGATAAAAACATGGATAAGATATTAAAATCAGCATACAATGCTATATCAGTAGCAGCTTCAACCAGTATAATAGAACAAAATGGTAAATACAAGTGGCCCATAGGTCCTGTATCGCTCACCTAGTTCTGCAATAGTTATTTACAGAAAACGACAAGAAAAACAATACCTGGTCTATCTGGTAAAATTTAGACCACATATGACCATCTACAATTCTTATGGATTAAAACATATTTTTGAACCATTCAATTCACAAAACAATTAATTAAGTTTGCCAAGGAATGTGTCATACCAAATTTGGTAAAATCTCTAGATATTCAACAGCAGTAGTCTGAAGATGTACCTGTTTTTTCCTTCTTCTCCAAAATGGTTATGGGTTGAACACTTTTAGATATTTTTCTTTATGCTACCTTGACCCAGAGATGCAGTACATCAAATACAATCAAATTCCTTTCAGCAGTTCTTGACAAGTAGTCCTTTAAGGAAAATGTTGACAAGGCCGGACAACTTGCCATGGCATAAGCTCACTTGGCCCCCAGGGGTCAAATGGGCTCAAAAACCAGACTTAGGTTTAAAAACATTTGCACAACATTTCATTATTTATCTTTGCAAAAGAAAGAGAGAGAAAAAAAATCAAAAAAATCCTGACAGCAGTATTACATTATCTGCTTCTAATACCTGGTGAAAATTAAAAGTAAGCCATATATTTCTCTATGGTTTTGATAAGTAAAATAGTGAAACAGCTGTCTGTCCCTTAATACAGCCAAAATATTGATTGCATTCCGATATGCATTAGATGCAGTGCAATATAAAAATTGCTAAAATTTCATACAAACTACCAATATTGCCATGCACATGGAATGGTTTTTGCCCAGAGTAATGGATTTAAATGTCCGAGAATCAGAAAATGGACGATACTACATGTCCACCATGCTGAAGGTAAATGAGTTAAAAGCACTTGTAATGAGCACCATGTATGAAGGGTTTCTGTATCAGTCATACTGACCCATCATGACTTTGATTCCAAAACTTTGACAAAATATTGGATATCAACAAGAATTTCATTATGAAGTTTCCACTCATTTTTAAGATGGCTATTGTTTGTGGTCTTGCTTATTCAACAAGTACAGTATAGTTAGAAGACAATGATTTAGGATGGTGTCCGACAACATACCCAGACTAATTGAAATCTCTACGACATGGGGAAGATAAGAAAAATCATCACAAAAAGATCCACATAGTATTGCATACATATAGTCTTACCCCACAAAGATCTACTTGCATGACGGAAATTTGCATCTAAACAATGATGCTGCCTCACATCCAGTTTAGGGGAGATAACTCTGGTTATTACACATAAATATACACTTGACAGCTAGTTGATGGGTCCTGTCTGAATGATATCCTACACACGAGACATGGTTAGGCATATATGGTAACCTTTGTCATGGGAGAAGGGGAGATTACTCTCATTCCTCTCCCAAAAATATTGTTTGCGTATATATAATATATGATATGATTTACGTAGGTCACGAATTAAGAGTAAATGAAGATGAAAAAAGAATTGTACTCGTAAGTATATACACACGACTTATAATATATATATATATATAGAAGACCAACAGGCTTATAGACCAATTCTCTGTACAGACACGAAGCATGATATTCAAGTGCATTATGATACACGAGTGCATTCAAAATAAATAGTCAAAAGTGTCATACTCGTATCAACTGTAATGGTTGTAAGTGTGTGGTTAAATCTCATGTAACTAAGAAATGATAACAATAAAACAAACCTAGATTTACCACAAAGGCCACAGTTTAAAACAGGGGTAGGCAGATATAGCAGGCTCCAATACCTTTACTGGAGCTAAAAGTCGAGTGAAACCATGGCAACCAGTTGTATTTGAGTCTGACTAGAATCCCTTCAGTGCCAGTGTGTGACATCTGGGTATCTTAGGGGAGGACACTTAAGTACTGTACTAACTAGAACATGCCTGAGACTTGCAGAGAGGACACCAAAGTATAGTGTTTTATAGAGCAGATACCTGATATTTGTAGGGAGGGCATTAATGCCCTTTTTCAGTAGAACAGGCTTGATGCTGCTTCTCTACAGAACAGGCTTGATATTTGTAGGGAGGGCATTGATGCCCATTTTCTGTAGAACAAGCTTGATATTTGTAGGGAGGCCATTAATGACCTTTCTCTGTATAACAGGCTTGATGTCCGTTCTCTATATAACAGGCTTGATATTTGTAGGGAGGGCACTGATGCCCTTTCTCTGTATAACAGGCTTGATATTTGTAGGGAGGCCATTAATGCCCTTTCTCTGTATAACAGGCTTGATGCCCTTTTTCTGTATAACAGGCTTGATGCCCTTTCTCTGTATAACAGGCTTGATGCCCTTTTTCTGTAGAACAGGCTTGATATTTGTAGGGAGGGTACTAGTGTACCAAATTAAGATAAAGTTCAATCACCACTATTTGCTGTGGTCAGGCTGTGCATAACAATTACCTATGTAGCCAAACACTCCGCCATAGCCGGTACTTCCAGATAGACGTTCATCTGCGGATGAGTCTAGTTGCTCTGGTCCGACCAATGGAAAACCAGATATGCACGTTTTCACTTTTTGTTTCTCTGTATTGCTTAAGTGTCTGGAAGTATTTATTCTAGTTGATGATTGGACTAGATATAATAATGGTGAGTTTTATAAAACAATGTAGACCTAACTATATGTACCCTGCGCTGCCTTGTGAACCCGGGTAATTGCTTTGTGAAAGAAGGCATTTCTGTACCCTACACAGTTTTTACATTAAGGAAATACTGGCTTCTTTAGTACAGGTGTGTGGGGAGTGACGGGGGGATGGGTTGCCTTATAGGCATAATAAACACTCGTCAATGACACGAATATTCACATGTAAGTAAATGACACTGAACAAAATTAATGTGAAATTGATTGACTAAATGAAGACATAATCAAACATAGATTTGATCTATGTATCTGAATATGTCTCGTCTCACTCCCAAATCTATAGGATGATCATATTTATAACACAGCACCAACTATCCTATTTTACTTGCCATGCACACCAGTCATGCATACAACAATGCTAAGACCACTCCACACTGGTAGGTCTTATCAACTAACATTAACGTACAACCATCATGCTTTTAAAAGAACTGTGTTAGTTAGCCTTCAGTATGGCAAGATGTGTCATGGAAAACTGGTCAATTTCATCATGGAATGTGTCATATACTGACCAACAGCTATATAGAGACTATAATTGTGTACCCTGATTTGGCCATGTATCTGATGTCAGTGTTCGAATCTACAGGTTAGCCTTGACTCTAATCTTGTGTCACAGCGATTGTCAAATATTTCAAAGCTGGCAATCTTTCCAAGTTATATTCATCATTGGTGTGAAAATATCAGTCTAACAAAATATAGTTGATGACTCTTAACAGGGGCTAAACACAGGGGAAAAGTCTAGAATGTAGTTATATTTCATCAAGTCTTTGGATCATTGAACTATGATCAATTATTTTTCCATCATGTGAAATCTCCACACAACCTTTGAAGCGAGAGATTTTCAGACATAGAAATAGCTCTTTAAAATTAATTTTGTACCATTTAATGCACAAAATTTCTTTACTAATATTCTTATTTCTTTTCCCAATACTACCTCTTTATACCTGAATTATAAGATTTGTAGTCAATATTTTTCTCCAATTGGGAGATTTATAGCCAGCTGACCCCTGTTGTATCTGTCAGGTTTTATTTGAAAGAGACATCCATCTTGTCACCAATTTCAACAAGTCTGAGATTTCTCTCATCTTATTTCTTCAGCTGAGAAGGCCAACATTGAAAATCTAACTCAAAGCAGGAAGTGGGCTTATCATAGGAAAATGAAAAAGTATTTTTCACCAATTTTTAATGATCTGCAACCGACAGGGGGAAGACTCGTCACCAGGTATTGGCTTATAGTCGCATAAATACAATACCAGTCAGGAGTAAAGGTTGCGTAACTTAGCTAATTAAATATTGAACACAATCCTAGCCATTGCATACAGTTTAATGACAATGTAGTGAAAATTAATATAATGGTGATGCATCACACAAAATCATTAGGTATTGCTCTTACTAATTGCAGTGTACATTCAGTATCGTGTGGCCAACAAGGAATGCACCAATCACAAACTATTTCACCCTACAAAACGATAACATGAAAACACGACTCTATAAAAACAAATTGAGGAATATGCAAGTGTTCATATCTGAATTAAAGTTTACTCATACCAGAAAGAAAAAAAATTATAAAAAAAAAAAAAAATCTTATATTATTATCAAATATTGATGCTTAAGTCAACACTTTCACCGACATTCCTTAAAGTACAGCCTTCTATCTATCACATATTATCTAAGTACAAATCACTTGCAAAGATTGGTTTTGTTTATGATATAGCAATATCCTTGTTACCTAAAACTAGTGTTGTAGAGTTTCAAACTTTGAGTTATTTAACAGTACATTGTGCTTTCACAAAAATCATCTAACACATAAAAACACAGATTTATACACATTCATTCAAATTCTGCATCAGAGACCCAATTCTGCAGGGAAACTTCTGCAGTATCTCAGAATTTCCTCCATACAATAGACTGTCAATAAATAAGTAAAACTTTAAATTCCAGAGTAAATATCTGCGTTGTAAAATTATAACAAAATGTTTTCAAACTTTGCTACACAATATTGTATCTGGAGATTTAAAGAGTGTTATATACGCTGAGAATCAAAATGTATATGTTTCTTAATAAATAACATATGTTGTACAGACACATATATACAATTAATATTTATATCATTATACATGTGAATTCAGAGTTGGTCCATTTCTCCAAAATTAGGTCTGAACAATTTTTTTTTTCACAAAAAAGTTTGCAATTAAAAATACAAGATATTTTTGTTCAAAATACAAATTCTTTTCAATAAGTTAAAAAAATATCACACAGAATAAAGGTATTATAATCTGCTCTATATTGTAATCTCTGTCTACATAAGACACCCTTGTCTCTCTATATCTCCTGTTACCATGACTACCCTATGGTTCAGAGCTGTGCTGTACATCATTTTTTACTGTCTATAGTAAACACTATAACTTGGGACTATGGCCAAAGTACTAGATTTAGATTCGTACTCTTTAAACACATTTCCTATTTACATTTGCAGATATATGGAACAAATGATTTATATTTCAGAGCAGCTTCCACAGATCATTACTACAAAATTATAACAAAGTTTTGGAAAAAGAGTCTTGGATATCACGTCCAGAACAGACAATATAAAGTCTTTAATATTTAATTATGAAAAAGCCAACAAATTAAATTGTACAGCTAAGACTCGATATCCTAATATAATAATCAAAATTATTTGGAGGCAAGATCGCCTGAACCGTAGACAGGAGTTATTCCCCTTAAAAATCTAACCCTACAGCTCCAGAAGATATAGAGACACAAGGGTGGTCCTTTCAGATCTCGTTTTAGATTTCGACACATCTACAGGAATAATCCATTATAGGCTAAATGTGGCTTCAGTGTAGTATACTTGTATAAATACATAACTCACAAACATTCAGACACACTCGACTAAACACACGAGACAGGTCACAAATACTTTGTTGTAAACACCAATGTAGGGGGATCTATAAGCTCAGACCATACCCACATTTAAATTCTATAGCACTTAATTGAATATTGAATTTATTTCCTACTAAAACGTAAATGTTTAAATTACTGTACACATTTTGAAAATTTGCGTTATTAATGCTTCATGGCTGGTCTTAACTCATTTATTTGCTGATCGGTGGGTGACCATTTTTCTCTGTTTTTGATGTTTCAGCCCTACAATAAACTACCATATCTATCCTCAAATAAGCTCCCCTACCCTAGTGATTAAGATAAGTATTTATTCGGTTAGGGCATTTTGTAATCCACTTAAAATTTAAAAATTGATGTTTCTACAAAAAAAAAAAAAAAAAAAGACAGGGACTTAATCGTGGGCAAGGGCTTATCTGCAGATAATATATTATGTATATCTAATCATGTTTAAACTATGTGTACAATGTAGCTGGTATGATAATGAAAATCTTGTATTGCTAGAAACATTTAATTGTAGTTCAGCTGGTAATGATTTAGACTAAAGAGGCTGTAGAGCTGGCTTATATTCCATCATTACACAGGCTTAGAAACGTTGATTGGTCGTACTTGTTTGAATTGTTTGAATGCTGTTGGAAGACAAAAAGCTAAATATCTAGGAAAAAACATTTTCCATGACAACAACAAAATATATATATTTATATATTAATCAGAGAAGCAGTGCCTCAAGATATCTTTGCTTACCAGTCTTGGTATAAATAATGATTTCTCCCTCCAAAAATACTGAATTATACATTTCCCTTACCTTGACAAAGTAGTGTAATAAATTAATGGTACACAAAACAGCTGTACCTAATACATAAATGACTTCAATGCGCGATTTGATATGGCTTTGACGATTGGAATCACTCCCATTGGCATAAAACACAGGTAAATATATATGTATGGCGTATCTCCATCATTTCATAAATAATTTTTTTGTCGCCCATCATGATTCAACTTTTTTTTTACATAATAGCAATATACTTGTGTATAACAATAACAACAAGCTCAAGTCTTTCCATTGTCGGAAATAATTTTTTTTTATAAATATTTGCACTATTTCCCTTGTCTCAAGGGTTTAAGAACTCCTCTTAACAATACTTTAATATCACAAAGTAACGGAAGGCGACACACATGATTGACCAACCCTTGTGAGGTGGGTGGCCTCGACTAGACTGCCAAAAAATGTACCCACATCCTATGGTATCCATGGCAACTTCCACGGCAACTGACATTTTAAAAGAGTCAATTCAAATTTCCATTGTGAGGAGACAGAGATGGTTAGGTAGTGGGGAGATTTCTGGCTTGTGATGGCAACTGTCGAGTCGTCACCACAGGGTTAAAACCAGATCAGTCCGAAGACAGTAAAAATGACCCAAGTCAGATTTCTGAAGACAAAGGTAAAATGTTGTCCTTTGATGTCTGTTTATGGATATATATTTCACCAGCGATGCTGATGATCCTGCTTACCGATCTCAACATCACACAAGCCAGCGTAGCTGGAACTTGTCAACCAATTACAAGCAAGTGAGATCGGACAGGCCCCAGTGTTATCATTCACCATAGACCCAAGATTTTGTTCACCATGTTCAGCACCATCCGACAGGGAATCATATCCTCACCATGTGACCTGGCTATCCATGTCAAGCCTCATGTGCAGCACCATCCAATTGCAGGCCTTCTTATGACATTTCACTTCAATGGTTCATCATCAAGCACTAATCCAAGAAGTGGTCTACATGAACAACAGCACCTAATATAATCAGGAGCACATAATTGTCACCCCAGTTTGAACACTTTAATGATATGAAGGGCTACAGTCGCCGTATGTCCTTCCTTGAGTACAACACAGATTCAACATAGGCAGTCGGTACAATGCTCTGTAGTCAGTGTCTTTACCGGTTTAGTGACACTTGTCTGGCCCGCCCCCCTGTATCCGAATCACTGCCTCTGTCATGTGTCCTTGAGCCTATCCTTGAGTCGCTGGAGACCTGTCTGTACATAAAGTACGAGGTCTGCTATACTGCTGTTTAGAGTCAGGGTCCCACACTGCTCATCCAACTCGGCAAACCACTCTGTTAACAAAACAAAAATTATTTCTCCAAGTGACATATAAGTGCTGACAATGCAGGTCTATTTTAGAATCAGGATTTATGAAGTCGGGGTTCAAATATTTAAGGTTAAAGGTTTTGATGATTAAAATTGAAAAACGTAATTCCAGAAATGAAAACCACAGATAGTATGACTGTACACCTAAG
This sequence comes from Pecten maximus, assembly GCF_902652985.1. Lineage (NCBI taxonomy): Eukaryota > Metazoa > Mollusca > Bivalvia > Pectinida > Pectinidae > Pecten > Pecten maximus. The sequence continues at coordinate 34,275,573 of NC_047020.1, forward strand.
ATAGATCCATTATTATGCAAAGCGGGGCTCAAATTTTGGTTTTGAAATTCTTAACGTAAACCTCAGCATACATCGTAACTGAAATACTCTGTAATACTATGCACCATTACCTAAATACATGATGGTGAACAGAATGTCATTTTACCTTTGAACTCAATCATGGCTGCATCGGCCTGGTCCCAGAAGTCTTGGCCCATGACCAAGTAGTTAACGGTACCAAGGTATTCCTGGGTTATGGAATGTATGCGTTGGGGCACGCTCACACTACCCGGGGATGACATGGCAGTGAGGGACACGACTCCTCCACCCAGCTTGGAGGGGGTGATTTCATTGCAGCTACCCTGTAGATAGAATATAACTTTAAATGCTACTACCACAAAAGTCAAGATACAAAACTCTGCTACAGTAGTTTGTTATAGTAATTAAATATTTACTTTTCTTTTTCTCCCCTTTTTTTCGTGTGTGCTAAAATTGGACATTACTTTTTCTTATTTTTCCTTTTTTTTTAATTAAGTAAATAATATTGGGGAAGGCTCGACAGGTTTACTGCACTTACCAGAGAACCATTTGAGCCAACACTACCAGAAGGGGAGGGGGTGGGGGACATCGGTGAAGGGGTGCCGGTTGTACGTGGCCAGCTGGTCTGGTGGGGAGACGGAGCATGGGAGGGGGCCGGTGGAGCTTTGGATGCCACCTGAAACAAAATCAAACAGAAAGGTGAAACACATATTCCAAAGACATACCTAAAATAATCCATAGACATTCCTAACATAGGTTTGATTTTATTATCAAGTATACAAGAATTATGGTCACATTTAGAAAATTTATAGAAAATTTCTGAGAAAGATATGGGGTATTGTACAAATATTTCTGCCTAGAATCTCATTGAAATCTTCCATATACATAAAATCCCACCTACTGTCTTCTAAAAGCTGAAATTCTCCAACAACATTCATAAATTCATAACAGAGAATTATCTTTGGAGAAAGCAGGAAGAGTTTGTGTGTTCTAATACATATATGATAAATATATACATGTTAGTCCTGGCAAAGATGTCACTGACAGACACCAATTATTTTAAAATCAATCTGTTGACCAACTTGGTATGAAATTTTAGAAATAGAAACTAGTTGCTTCCCCTACAACACAGAGAATAATTATGTTTTAAAGAGTTACTTCCCCTAGATTAGTAAATTCTTACCTTGTTATGCTCCTCTATGACCCTTTTGAATTTGAGCGCTTCTGTCTTTTTTAACTTGAATAATTTTTGGCATAACAATGACTGGATTCTAAAACTGCAAAGAAAACATAAATAAAAACATTCAGTTAAAGGTTGTTGTTTTTTTTATAAATTAAATAAGAAAAAATCTTAAATGACAACATGGAAGAATTCTATTTGTTTCATAATCTTATTTAATTAATACAATTCATGTTGATTTTCGGTATGTTAATGCCAAGAGCTCAAAAGTCATTTGAAACATTTTTCCCCAATACATGTATCTAATGACTTCAACATACAGATAATCATAAAATTCTTTGAGGGAACAGTGATCATCCTTATCAAGAGATGCTGGTTTGAAGTTCCTGGACATATTGGATAAGAAATGAAGTTGACAGAGAGAGAACGTCAATGTTATACAAGATCTATTGATAGTAACAGTGACCTAATTTTGACTTGCAAACTTGACTATGTACAACTTGTACAAGAAGCTGTAAGCATTAGTGTGAGTTTCCATCACAATTGCATGATGAAATTGGAAGTTTGTGATTGGTTCTGTAATAACAACAATAAACACCTGATGTCTTGTCCAGATGGGACAATAATAACGAAACAATATCACCACTCCTGGCTTCAGGATCTATCTTTCACTAAATTACTGACAGATAAGCCCATAGATTTTTAGCAGGGGATGGATTTATTACAGGACAATGAAATGGAATTTACTGTTAATTATACAGAACAGCAACGTAATATATCATTATATGGGTGGGCTTATTATCAGACATAGTTGGATTAATACTGCAAAAGGCAAAATCTATCAATCTCAATCATGAACATGTTATGCTGCTGTACCTTAATACTGCTAGTTTTTTCTCCTTCTCTGACATGGAATTGTCATTGGTGCTTCTAAACCTACATATATGCCTGAAACAAGAGAGAAAAAATTTTAATTATAAAATGTGATATCACTGTAGCCTGAGATTACAGGCCGCTGGATGTTTTTACAATATGATTTTAACAAAAGGTTCCACAATGCACTTGGAAATTGTCTGCAGAATTATTTTTTTTAAACCAAAATATATTCATTGTACTTGGAATGCCTCCTGCTGCTACAACCTAATCGGCGATTACTCGCTTTGCTGCCTTATAATTGATCATAAGCCGACATCATTGATTTTCCCTGGCATGGCCACAAATCTAGGCTCTGGGTACTTAATAGCTTGTATCAAGTCAGTTATAGGTCTGCAATTTCATTAGGAGCTGAGCATCCGGTCCCTTAAAGACAACATGTCTCCTGTTCCAATTGTGATTGAAGCCACAGGAAGTGTATACCTAGTAGGAAAACAGATGCATCTTCCTGAAATAAAACGGCTGCTGCTGCTGAGAAACATCTATAATCACCGCACTGTGACACGGCAGAGTTACAACACTTTAATCTGATACTCTAACAAACACTCCTTAAGGCTACTAAAATTACTCTCGAATCTCAGCTATTGTGACTTAAGAAACACAAAAATCTTTTTCGAGTCTTGCGTATTTTTCTTTTTTCTGGCATGATTAAAGGATTTCGAGTATGAAATAAGTGGAGAAGTGCATTCTAATTTCCTGGAAATTTCACAAAGATCACATCTATTTATTTCTTAAAGGCTTTGCTCTTCTCCCCTGGAAAGAATGGTTATGAAGACTGCCTCTCGCCCCAGGTGAAACAGACATTGGCCCCATTCCAAAAGTGAGACTTGTTATGGAGACTTTGCCCCTTTCCCCAGGTGAGAATGGCTATGGAGGTTTTGCCCCTTTCCCCAGGTGAGACTCGTTATGGAGGTTTTACCCCTTTCCCCAGGTGAGACTCGTTATGGAGGTTTTGCCCCTTTCCCCAGGTGAGACCAGTTATGGAGACTTTGCCCCCTTTCCCCAGGTGAGACTCGTTATGGAGGTTTTACCCCTTTCCCCAGGCGAGACTGGTTATGGAGGTTTTACCCCCTTTCCCCAGGTGAGACTTGTTATGGAGACTTTGCCCCTTTCCCCAGGTGAGAATGGCTATGGAGGTTTTGCCCCTTTCCCCAGGTGAGACTCGTTATGGAGGTTTTACCCCTTTCCCCAGGTGAGACTCGTTATGGAGGTTTTGCCCCTTTCCCCAGGTGAGACCAGTTATGGAGACTTTGCCCCCTTTCCCCAGGTGAGACTCGTTATGGAGGTTTTACCCCTTTCCCCAGGTGAGACTGGTTATGGAGGTTTTGCCCCTTTCCCCAGGCGAGACTGGTTATGGAGGTTTTACCCCCTTTCCCCAGGTGAGACTCGTTATGGAGGTTTTACCCCCTTTCCCCAGGTGAGACTCGTTATGGAGGTTTTGCCCTTTCCTCAGGTGAGACTCGTTATGGAGGTTTTAACCCTTTCCCCAGGTGAGACTGGTTATGGAGGTTTTACCCCTTTCCCCAGGTGAGACTCGTTATGGAGGTTTTAACCCTTTCCCCAGGTGAGACTCGTTATGGAGGTTTTACCCCTTTCCCCAGGTGAGACTGGTTATGGAGGTTTTGCTCCCTTTCCCCAGATGAGACTGGTTATGGAGGTTTTGCTCCCTTTCCCCAGGTGAGACTGGCTATGGAGGTTTTGCCCCCTTTCCCCAGGTGAGACTCGTTATGGAGGTTTTACCCCTTTCCCCAGGTGAGACTCGTTATGGAGGTTTTACCCCTTTCCCCTGGTGAGACTGGTTATGGAGGTTTTACCCCTTTCCCCAGGTGAGAATGGTTATGGAGGTTTTACCCCTTTCCCCAGGTGAGACTCGTTATGGAGGTTTTGCCCCCTTTCCCCAGGTGAGACTGGTTATGGAGGTTTTACCCCTTTCCCCAGGTGAGACTCGTTATGGAGGTTTTACCCCTTTCCCCAGGTGAGACTGGTTATGGAGGTTTTGCCCCCTTTCCCCAGGTGAGACTCGTTATGGAGGTTTTACCCCTTTATCCCAGGTGAGAATGGTTATGGAGGTTTGACCCCTTTCCCCAGGTGAGACTGGTTATGGAGGTTTTGCCCCCTTTCCCCAGGTGAGACTGGTTATGGAGGTTTTACCCCTTTATCCCAGGTGAGAATGGTTATGGAGGTTTGACCCCTTTCCCCAGGTGAGACTCGTTATGGAGGTTTTGCCCCTTTCCCCAGGTGAGACTCGTTATGGAGACTTTGCCCCCTTTCCCCAGGTGAGACTGGTTATGGAGGTTTTACCCCTTTCCCCAGGTGAGACTCGTTATGGAGGTTTTACCCCTTTCCCCAGGTGAGACTCGTTATGGAGGTTTTACCCCTTTCCCCAGGTGAGACTCCTTATGGAGGTTTTGCCCCCTTTCCCCAGGTGAGACTCGTTATGGAGGTTTTACCCCTTTCCCCAGGTGAGACTGGTTATGGAGGTTTTGCCCCTTTCCCCTGGTGAGACTGGTTATGGAGGTTTTACCCCTTTCCCCAGGTGAGACTGGTTATGGGGACTTTGCCTTTTTCCCCAGGTGAGACTCGTTATGGAGGTTTTACCTCTTTCCCCAGGTGAGACTCGTTATGGAGGTTTTACCCCTTTCCCCAGGTGAGACTGGTTATGGAGGTTTTGCCCCTTTCCCCAGGTGGGACTGGTTATGGAGGTTTTACCCCTTTCCCCAGGTGAGACTGGTTATGGAGGTTTTACCCCCTTTCCCCAGGTGAGACTCGTTATGGAGGTTTTACCCCCTTTCCCCAGGTGAGACTGGTTATGGAGGTTTTGCCCCCTTTCCCCAGGTGAGACTCGTTATGGAGGTTTTACCCCTTTCCCCAGGTGAGACTGGTTATGGAGGTTTTACCTCTTTCCCCAGGTGAGACTCGTTATGGAGGTTTTACCTCTTTCCCCAGGTGAGACTCGTTATGGAGGTTTTGCCCCTTTCCCCAGGTGAGACTCCTTATGGAGGTTTTGCCCCCTTTCCCCAGGTGAGACTGGTTATGGAGGTTTTACCCCCTTTCCCCTGGTGAGACTCGTTATGGAGGTTTTGCCCCTTTCCCCAGGTGAGACTCCTTATGGAGGTTTTGCCCCTTTCCCCAGGTGAGACTCCTTATGGAGGTTTTGCCCCCTTTCCCCAGGTGAGACTCCTTATGGAGGTTTTGCCCCCTTTCCCCAGGTGAGACTGGTTATGGAGGTTTTACCCCCTTTCCCCAGGTGAGACTCGTTATGGAGGTTTTGCCCCTTTCCCCAGGTGAGACTCCTTATGGAGGTTTTGCCCCCTTTCCCCAGGTGAGACTGGCTATGGAGGTTTTACCCCTTTCCCCTGGTGAGACTGGTTATGGAGGTTTTGCCCCCTTTCCCCAGGTGAGACTGGTTATGGAGGTTTTACCCCTTTCCCCAGGTGAGACTCGTTATGGAGGTTTTACCCCTTTATCCCAGGTGAGACTGGTTATGGAGGTTTTACCCCTTTCCCCAGGTGAGACTGGTTATGGAGGTTTTACCCCTTTCCCCAGGTGAGACTCGTTATGGAGGTTTTACCCCTTTCCCCAGGTGAGACTGGTTATGGAGGTTTTACCCCTTTCCCCAGGTGAGACTCGTTATGGAGGTTTTGCCCCTTTCCCCAGGTGAGACTGGTTATGGAGGTTTTACCCCTTTATCCCAGGTGAGACTGGTTATGGAGGTTTTACCCCTTTATCCAGGTGAGACTCGTTATGGAGGTTTTGCCCCCTTTCCCCAGGTGAGACTGGTTATGGAGGTTTTGCCCCTTTCCCCAGGTGAGAATGGTTATGGAGACTTTGCCTCTTTCCCCAGGTGAGAATGGCTATGGAGGTTTTACCCCTTTCCCCAGGTGAGACTGGTTATGGAGGTTTTGCCCCCTTTCCCCTGGTGAGACTGGCTATGGAGGTTTTACCCCTTTATCCCAGGTGAGACTGGTTATGGAGGTTTGCTCCTCTGCTATGGTCAGCCGGTCATGTGATCACGAGTAACCTCCCCCTTCTCCCTGTATAACTACTTACGTAATGAGTTTGAAGGTGTCTCGGTACATTCTGTACATTCGGAACACATCGGACAGGTGGTCACGTTCCATGGCATAGCCACACTGGATAAAGGACAGAACTGCCTCCGTATACATGAGAGATTTGGCCAGCTTATCAGTCTGCTCAAAACAAAAAGTTAACGTCAAAATGTAACGAAATTCTAATTTATGGAATCATTTCATTTAAAAGAATAATTATAATTCAATAACACACAATAACGTCACAGAAAATTCAACTGTTTACAGGATTAAGAAGAAAAAAAAAATCTAAATTGATAATGTCAGTACTGAATGCCTTTTATCAATTGATGAACCAATACTGAACTTGTTTACTTGTACAACAAAAATGATATTTTTTTTTTTACTTTTCATAATTGAAACAGTAGAAGTTCATGTTAATTAACTGGGGTATGAATACAATAACAAACCAGATTGTCAGCATCGTGTTTGAGTTCCTTGGCTCTACTGAGGAAAACATCTGCTGGGTCCAACCTGCTACAAAAAAGTAAAACCAGTCATTACGTTATTACACCTAAGTACTGTTTACATAGCTCTGGTAAATAGTATAGTAAATAACATTAGGAGGGAAATAAATGACAGGACTTTTTCTCACTCATTTCGGATGGGATCATGTTGACACATTTTGGGAAGAAAATTGGTGAATTGGGAAAGATTTTTTTCAGGAGTAAACTGCAAATTATAGGAATTTGGCTTTAAAATGAAAAAATTCCATTTGGGAATGGGGCCCATTAACGACCCAAAATAGCCCTCAGAAAAAGCCCTCAATGGTCACATACGAGAGGGAGTCACTTAATTTAGGCGGTCGTTAAGGCAGGTTTGATCGTACATACATTTAATTTGCACAAAGGTTGAGGTGTAAAAATTGATGATGTCTGGTGACAATAATTCTGTTATCAGGACCACAGTCTACCTCAACATTTGTGCTGTAACGCCTTTGTATACATCCTCTGTAGTAGACTACCATTATTTACAGTCTGCTATAAGCCCAGGAGGCCAAAACGATCTTTGACTCAGTGTATGGGATAGGCTAATTGACGGTGAAATAGCATTAGTTACCATTTTTACAGGGCAAAAATAGATAAGAGTGGGCTTAATGATGTAGCTGGTATGGGTTGATTTTAACATGTTTGACATATGAAATAGGAGATAATAACCTCAATTAACAGAAATCAAACAGATATCAAAAACGATAGAAATACCCCCAACAATATCCTTCAATAAGCCACGAGGCCAGCTCATCTGAAGTATCCTCATATTTGGCCAAAACATGAAGTTTGATCAAAATCAAAAGCAGATTCGCTTGAAAGATGACGAAAGATTTTCTATAAATAGTAATAGTGTAATATCCGTACCATGTGATCCTTAGTAACCCATGATAGCTAGAGTTTGGTACCATGTGATCCTTAGTATCCAATGGTGGTTTGAGATTTGTACCATGTGATCCCTAGTAGCCAATGGTGGTTTGAGATTTGTACCATTTGATCCCTAGTAGCCAATTGTTGTTTAAGATTTGTACCATGTGATTCTTAGTAACCAATGGTGGTTTGAGATTTGTACCATGTATTACCATGTGATCCCTAGTAACCAATGACCTACCTATCTTCAAGGCGTCTTGGGTGAGTAGGCACGTCTCCATCACCCTCCCGGTTGATAGTATACAAGGTTTCCACAGATGAAAGCTGTCCCTCACCACCAGGGGGCACACTCATCTGATCTTCCTGTAGAAAATACATAATGAATGTTTAGTTTTAGTGTGCAGTCCTCACCTCAGCTATAACAATGAAGTACTTTGTAAGACAAAACAATATCATTTGAATTCCGAATGGATTTCAATCCCTGAACCCACCTTTACCTCAAATTCTCAAAAAATATTGAATACCACTTAAAAACCATTGTTTGGGAGATTTTTTGTTGTTGTTGGGTTTTTTTGTTGTTTTTTTTGTGAACATTTCATTCAAAATGTTAAAACTGATTGAAAATCAAATGATTGATCAGACATTCTGATCATAGTTTAATATTAACCATCAGAAACACCACCAACAAATACTCTTCCACTGCCTACAGGTAATATGACCTAATGGCTCACAATACATTTTATTTGCTCCATTAGACGTCACCAGGAAACCAACAAATTAAAGTGATTATTTCTATATCTCCAACGGAGAAAGTTCCTAGACAAGATATGCCTGCTATAAAAAGTACTCATAATTTGTAAGATGTGTGGACACGTTATAAACTGGACCATTACATGGGGAAGAACAATGTACAAAGACATTTCCTATGTGGCTTAAGGAAATCATTTGTGTTCCCTCGAATAGATAAAATGAATATGAAAATCCATTAAAGAAATATATGGAGGAATGGTGAGACTTTTACTAGTGTAACTCCAATGCATTAACAGCATGGAGATGTAGAGAAACAGGAGAGTCCAACAAAGAAATGCTGACAATAAAACAGAATGGGAGCTTTACAGCTAGACAATGCTCCCAGAGGGGCAATGTTAACCCTACAAAATGCTCTGCATTACTGCTGCGTAACTTCATGCTCTTCCACCAAAACATCCCTGTACTGTCTAGCACCAGTTAAAATGTGTTTTCCCTGATGACAATGATGCACAATACAGATTACAGGTTACAGCATACCAAGGATTCAGCTAAGAAACATCACCATTATCAATACGAAGCTCTTCACCTATTGAACAATAAACCTCTGGGTCACCAGAGCTAAATCTTCTCAAGGCTAAAGAGACAACTTTGTCACCCTAAAATCTCAGTCAATGTCCATGTGGAAATCTCTCACCTTTTCCAGACAAAACCAAGTGCCATCTCTACACTCTCAAGTAAAGTCTTAAAACTGATCGTCATTTATTGACTAAATTGATGTTCAAACTAAGAACCATAATGGTTTTTGGTGTCCCTGTATGATTTTTTTTCTCCTCGAGATTAAATTAACCCCTTTCATATGTAAGAGCCACCAGGATTTATTTTTGCATTTACATTCGAGGAGAGCCAACTGCGAATTCAAATGCTTCATGATTATTTGTACGAAAAAATAACACTTTTGGATTCAATAAAGGAGTCTTACAGAGTTGATGACTCTGTAAGCTCATCATTCACAACTTAAAAGTCATTTCTATATCAGTTTTCACAAAATCATGTATTCACGAATATCTAAACAGTTAAGTTCACGAAATAAAATATTTTGCGAAATCTAAGTGGTTTACAGAGCATTATGCCCATTTTTCCTTAATTGTAATGGACCGTATCAGTAAAGGATTTTGATGTGTTGTTACTATTACTTATATAACGTAAGTATACTACTATTAACACAAGGGAAAATAGATGTACAATTTAATTGTTTTCCTTTAGAGCAAGATTTACAATTTTATTGTTTTTCTTCACAGCAAGATGTACAATTTAATTGTTTTCCTTTAGAGCAAGATGTACAATTTAATTGTTTTCCTTTAGAGCAAGATGTACAATTTTATTGTTTTCCTTCAGAGCAAGATGTACAATTTTATTGTTTTCCTTTAGAGCAATACATGATGTTTTATTTCCATCTAAAGAAACAGAAATAAAGACCATGTATCTGACAGAAATAAACTGCTGCATAACGTGTTGACTTCCAGGGCGAGTTAGGAGAATGAAATGAGCACTGAAGTACGGTCTGAACAAAAACTAGAAACACTTCAGACAGATCAAACTCGGTTCTTGTTGTTGATTTACTTGTCATTTAAACATCTTTGCAAAAACTAGAAAACTGCATTGATAAATGAGCATCAACTCTCTGTAGTTTCCTGTCGTTCAAAAAGAAACCCTGGAAATGTTGATACTAATGTCATACAAAATGTATTAGCATCTCAAGACTCTTGTATCGGTGATAGCCGTTATTGCCCTGAAGGTGTAGAGGCCTGTCAGGGAACTGAAGCTGTTGTAGGTCAAATTGTCAAACACGCACAAGGTCAGTCTGTTACTAGGTCAATCATACGACAATTTTTGTCCGGACAGAAGGTCAGTCTGTTACTAGGTCAATCATACGACAAAATTGTCCGGACAGATCCTAAAATAGTGTAGGCACACCCTGAGGGTATAGTGGTCAGTCATTACAATAATACACAGATCCTATATCGTAGCCCAGCTTACTTTTTCTAAGAATACATGAGTCAATCAATCTGTTATGTCCCTATTTATTACAAATATGTAGTCAGAAAAACTTACTATATTGTGTACCTTTAAGTATCAAAACACAACCTTGAAAATCTGATAAAGATCAAATGGCTATATTCTGTAAGATGATGTAAACAATTCTATAATAGGATATATTATCTTACCAAGCACAATTTTTATTTCCCATCTGGATCATAATGCACAAAATAAAACATTAACAGGTTAAAATTTTAGTCTGGATAAAATGACCCAGTTGCGATGAACATCAGCTACAGTACAATACAAAGAGAAAACAAGTTAACATGTTTGATATTAAAACCTGGTTTGGGTGCAGCGTGATAGCAGTGTCTACAAGGACTACAGACATCCGTGGCCACAACAAGTCTGATCACGGTAAGACAGACAGATAGAGATTTTTTAAATCAGGATGATTCAATAAACAACACCATGCAGGCTCCGGGTGTCTAAGTTCATTACCTTGGTGTTATCACCAGCAAATTGTGCCATCAGCATCAATTTCTGAACAGCAGAAATTCCATCAAATCAAGAAAATCTTCAGGATAAAATCGTTAATTGGATATATTATTGGTGATATAATGTCAGATGCATTATTTTATTTTAAATGTCAATAAAATTAGTTGTGAGATTAACAGAAGCTCTGTAATAAAGAGCCAAAATAAATTATTCTCCAACGTGTGTAAAGTTGCAGTGTAACTGAATTCTGAAACTAGATCTTAATCTTGATTTTGTTAATTAAAAAATAATACGTCAATTAAACTTATAATTGTCCTAACTTTATGTAAAATACCAAGGGGAATAACTACCCTACTCTAAATTTAACATCATGTATTAATCAACAGTTACAAATTTTATTTCATTTATTAAGAATTAAGTCGTCCTTCCTTTATATAATTACTAGAGTTACCGACACTGCTGCTGTTCATTAAGCCAGACTTAACAAATAAGATAATACAACAATCAGTATCTAAAGAAGATTAACATTGACATGGTGTTACAATAAAATTGATAATTAAACACAATTTTTGTCATTAACAACACTGATTTAATTGTAACACTGTAGGGAATCCACTACCTTCACCTAATAACCTTTTGACCTTGTTAAATCAATCAAAACTCGATTTGATTAACTGTGGAGATGATTAATGAAGTCAATATTTTAAAGTTGACTGCAGTAACAATTTGGCAACATACTTCCCACAGGCATATCATTCCCTAGATCAATTTTTTTTTTTTTTTTTTTAATTTGAAGGTATAACTAACACCAATGAATAATCGGTTCAAAGGATCTGTAAACACAGGAGATGTGTTCTTAACGATCTCTGCTGTAACAACCTGTATGAATGTTTTAAGAGATGATGCATACAACCTAGTACAGTAATGTAGCTATGGGAATTACCAAGTGTTTTACAACAGAATACGCACCAAGCAACTCTATAACAGGATGTATGGCGTAAGATGGATTATTTCCAAGAACAAGTTGTGCTGCCTATCTCCAAATTTTAAACGAAGAAATTTTATTTTTTATTTTTATTTTCTATATCAAGCCATTCCAGATAAAATGCTGGAGCCTAAGATTTTTTGACACTAAAACAGATAAATAATCATGCCAAATTTCGAAAATCACCTTAATCACCCTAAAGAATCACTATGTGAAAAATGAGAAGAAAATACAGCTGATTTATTATAGAATTCATTCAAATTTTGCTATAATTTTGGCTAAGCAATGAAGATTTTATATAAATTTCTAAAGAATACCCCATAATATAAAGTTTAAATTCATGTAATATGTAGAGTGTGTTGAGATGACAATACCTACAGCACAACTCTATTCCAAGTTCGGTTAAAATAACAGTGATAATTTTTGAGAAACTGAGCTGAACACAAAACATTAATTCCAGACTCCTAGCATCCCTAATTTCCAGAGTTGCTGAACCATAAATTCTGGACGATATTGTGTACACACATTGAAAGATGACCACTTTGTGATCTAACTATATCATATACCAAATTTAGTTAATGTTGGACTTATACTTGGTGAAAAATGAATTGGAGCGCAAAACTAAAAAAAAAAGTGAAATGTTGAAGCTGCTGGTGTCGCTAAAGTAACACCATTTAAAGGCTCTCTTCACTGTAGGCAGGACAAAAACCCCAACTTTTTCTCAACACTAAAACAGATTAAATGTTAAAACCTAAGATTTCTCGACAATGAAACAGATCAAATAACTACACTTAGGATTTTCTCAACAATCTAACAGCTTAAATACCAACACCCAAGATCTTGAAGCAATAAAACAGATCTTACACTCAAACCCAAGATTTCCTTACACTGAAAAAGATCTAATACTTAAACCCTAAATCTGTGAGCTTTGAAACAAAGCCAAAATGTCTGTTATTTTGAGTCAACACATGACTTGACAAAATAACTGGTAAATTTATAGAACAGATCTAAGAGTAGTTAACTACTGGGCAGGTGAGTTGGTATCATGTTCGTGCTAGAGTATAAGATGTCATATTAATCAGAAAACGGGTATATGGGACTAAAATATTGATCCCTTAAGGCTATGCCATGCTAGTTTCCAGTGGTAGTCGACACTAGCTCTCAACAGGCCTCATCTCTCAGCATCCCCAACCAACAAGACAATCAACTACAGAATTATCCATAGTGTGGCGAAGTTCACTCTGGATGTTGCTCCCATTATTGTAGGCAGGGCGGCTTCGTCTCAACCCGAGCACTCACCCATTTTACCTAATGTCAATTCCCAATCAATATCCAACTAGCCTTTTGTGTCTATAGTTACTAATGCTATCAAAATTTAAGCAGAGATCCAGCTGTGATTTTTAATGCTGAAGTCTCGTTGTAGAGGGAGCCTATATCTTTTCCAGACATTTTGGCATTAATCTTCCCCTTTTAATGATTTTTTTATTTCTACACTAGATGTCTGTGCCTAGTATCCATTTTAAAATGTGATTTGGATTTTCTGCTGTGTCGACATGCAATATATTTCCTTGACATATAATCATAAATCTTTCCATTTTATGAAATATTTCTGTCAATTTTCCTCCTGATCGGGAATATAACCATGCAGTCCCTAATAACTTCTGTGATATACAAAACTATGTAACATATTCCAATGAATTCCCCCCCCCCCCCACACACAAATACAAGGTGAAATAAATTTATTTATTTTGTTTTTTTCAAGAATTAATTACACAGTGATAGTAAGACTCATGAGACCTTTTAAAACATTCCTGATGTAATTTCTGCATCGCTTATATTTGATTATTTAGGTAAATTTTGTTCTAGAAAAATAATTCTATAAGGTCAATTCTGTAGCAAATAATTGTAAAAGGTCAATTATATACCAAATAGTTGTAAAAGGTCAATTATATCGAAATAATTGTAAAAGGTCAATTATATACCAAATAATTCTGTAAAAGGTCAATTATATACCAAATAGTTGTAAAAGGTCAATTATATACCAAATAATTGTAAAAGGTCAATTACATACCAAATAATTGTAAAAGGTCAATTATATACCAAATAGTTGTAAAAGGTCAATTATATCGAAATAATTGTAAAAGGTCAATTATATACCAAATAATTGTAAAAGGTCAATTACATACCAAATAATTGTGAAAAGTCAATTATATACCAAATAGTTGTAAAAGGTCAATTATATACCAAATAATTGTAAAAGGTCAATTACATACCAAATAATTGTGAAAAGTCAATTATATACCAAATAGTTGTAAAAGGTCAATTATATACCAAATAATTGTAAAAGGTCAATTATATACCAAATAAATTCTGTAAAGTCAACACATACCAGTAGAGAAACATTATTCTCAAAACAAATAATATCCAACACTGGGAGGATGAGGATAAAACCACTTGTTTGCAGCATGTATCCCAGCTAACCAGATTAAAGGATTAAGATAAGAGCTCTGATTACTGCCTTTATAATCGACTAGACAAGTACTTTGATGGACTAGTTTTCCCTAGGGTATCACAGTGATCTCAATCCTTGATGGATATAATGTTACTTCAATGTAATTTTTGTTATGAGCCCCAGACCGTGTTGTAGGCTTGCTACCTTTTAACCACCAATCTGGGTCACTAGACATCGTATTCTATATCTCAGAGAAAGGCAATTGAAATATACATATTTCTGAAACGAACAAACATTCAGTACAAAGCCATTAATGTGTTATTAACAAGAGGCCCAGGGGCCTTAACGGTCATCTGACTCTAAATTAAAACCCTTATATTATTGTAGTATGTATTCTCTCTAGCAAGTATATAGTGGCACTGTTGGCCATGGTGGCTATCTTGGATTTCTGACCGACCCAATAAATAACAACACTTGGTCTGGACCATCTAAGGATAATATCTGGTAAGTTAGAGCTGAATCCCAATGGTGGAATTTGAGAAGAAGGTTGAAATAGGTGTTGTTCAGGAAAACCATGATTGCGCAATCATGTTACAAAATGGCCGCCATTGCTGCCATGTCAAAGTTTTTACGAGGCCGAAAAAATAACAACACTTTGTTGGCCCTCCTTCCTTAACACCCTCACCCATTTCCAGCTCAATGGCACCAATGGAACTGGAGAATAAGTTTTAAATGTGTTTTTCAAGATGGCGGACATGGTGGCCATCTTGGATTTCAGACCAATCCAAAAAATAACAACACTTGGTCAGACTCATCTCAGGATCATTTCAGGCAAGTTTCAGCCAAACAGTACTGGTGGAACTTGAGAAGAAGTTTAAAATGTGTTTCTAAAGATGGTGGTTATGGCGGCCATCTTGGATTTCGGACCGACTCGAAAAATAACAACACTTGTTCGGGATCATATCAGGATAATTTCAGGCAAGTTTCAGCTCAATAGCTCTGGTGGAACTTGAGAAGAAGTTTAAAATGTGTTTTTCAAGATGGCCGCTATGGCGGCCATCTTGGATTTCGGATCGGCCCGAAAAATAACAACATTTGGTGGGGATCATCTCAGGATCATTTCTGGCGAGTTTCAGCCCAACAGCACTGGTGGAACTTGAGAAGGAATTTAAAATGTGTTTTTTCAAGATGGCGGCTATGGCGGCCATGGCGGCCATCTTGGATTCCGGATTGACCCGAAAAATAACAACACTTGGTCGGAATCATATCAGGATCATTTCAGGCAAGTTTCAGCTCAATAACACTGGTGGAACTTGAGAAGTTTAAAGTTTAAAATGTGTTTTTCAAGATGGCGGTTATGGCGGCCATCTTGGATTTCGGACCGACCCAAAAAATAACAACACTTGGTCGGGATCATATCAGGATCATTTCAGGCCAGTTTCAGCCCAACAGCACTTGTGGAACTTGAGAAGAAGTTTAAAATGTGTTTTTCAAGATGGCGGCTATGGCGGCCATCTTGGATTTTGGACCGACCCGAAAAATAACAACACTTGGTCGGGATCATATCAGGATCATTTCAGGCAAGTTTCAGCTCAATAGCACTGGTGGAACTTGAGAAGAAGTTTAAAATGTGTTTTTCAAGATGGCGGCTATGGCGGCCATCTTGGATTTCGGATCGACCTGAAAAATAACTACACTTGGTGGGGATCATCTCAGGATCATTTCTTGTTAGTTTCAGCCCAACAGCACTGGTAGAACTTGAGAAGAAGTTTAAAATGTGTTTTTCAAGATGGCGGCTATGGCGGCCATCTTGGATTTTGGACCGACCCGAAAAATAACAACACTTGGTCGGGATCATATCAGGATCTTTTCTGGTAAGTTTCAGCCCAACAGCACTAGTAGAACTTGAGAAGAAGTTTAAAATGTGTTTTTCAAGATGGCGGCTATGGCGGCCATCTTGGATTTTGGACCGACCCGAAAAATAACAACATTTGGTCGGGATCATATCAGGATCATTTCAGGCAAGTTTCAGCTCAATAGCTCTGGTGGAACTTGAGAAGAAGTTTAAAATGTGTTTTTCAAGATGGCGGTTATGGCGGCCATCTTGGATTTCGGACCGACCTGAAAAATAACAACACTTGGTCGGGATCATATCAGGATCTTTTCTGGTAAGTTTCAGCCCAACAGCACTGGTAGAACTTGAGAAGAAGTTTAAAATGTGTTTTTCAAGATGGCGGCTATGGCGGCCATCTTGGATTTCGGACCGACCCGAAAAATAACAACACTTGGTTGGGATCATATCAGGATCATTTCAGGCAAGTTTCAGCTCAATAGCACTGGTGGAACTTGAGAAGAAGTTTAAAATGTGTTTTTCAAGATGGCGGTTATGGCGGCCATCTTGGATTTTGGACCGACCCGAAAAATAACAACACTTGGTGGGGATCATCTCAGGATCATTTCAGGCAAGTTTCAGCTCAATAGCACTGGTGGAACTTGAGAAGAAGTTTAAAATGTGTTTTTCAAGATGGCGGTTATGGCGGCCATCTTGGATTTTGGACCGACCCGAAAAATAACAACACTTGGTGGGGATCATCTCAGGATCATTTCTGGCAAGTTTCAGCCCAACAGCACTGGTGGAACTTGAGAAGAAGTTTAAAATGTGTTTTTCAAGATGGCGGCTATGGCGGCCATCTTGGATTTCGGACCGACCCGAAAAATAACAACACTTGGTCGGGATCATATCAGGATCATTTCTGGCAAGTTTCAGCCCAACAGCACTGGTGGAACTTTAGAAGAAGTTTAAAATATGTTTTCAAAATGGCGGCTATGGCGGCCATCTTGGATTTCGGACCGACCCGAAAAATAACAACACTTGGTCAGGACCATCTCAGGATCATTTCTGGCAAGTTTCAGCTTAATCCCACTGGTGGAACTTGAGAAGAAGATTGAAATGTGAAAAGTTTACGGACGGCGGACGGCGGACGGCGCACGGCGCACGGCGGACGGCGGACGGCGGACGACGACGGACGAAGCACGATAGCTATAGGTCATCCTGACCCTTCGGGTCAGATGACCTAATAAGCCTAATTAAGTCCAGGTTTGTTGCATAATAAGCCACATAATTGTTATCCAATGTGTAATTCTTTCACAAAAAACGATAAATGTATTTAAAATGACATATATGCACATAAAGCCCCTCCCAAAATAAAATACTGTGGAACCTTAAGCCTGTATTTGTCACTGTAATTCAACACTTGCCAAAAATAGTTTTTCCATATTAAGAATACAAAAGAAACAGAAATATATTTATAGCCAGTAATCGAGTGCCTGTCTGATAAACCATCCACTATAGGCCAGGCTGTTACTACTCCTGATTAGCTTAACTTGAATTTTCATAAAAAAAAAAAATTGTGAAATATTTTGTTATACCCAACAGTTATGTTGAATATTTTTGGAATTTTATAATTAATCCTTGTGAAGGGTTTCTAAATGTGACCGACTTCATTAAGGGTTGTGATTTAAAAAAAAAAAAAAAAAATGCATTGACTTGAAAATAAAATAATCAGGCTTCTGACATTTGAGACCAATTATCAGGTTTAACGCCTCTAGAGCTTAAATCTATAACGGGCAAGATTAGATGGGGCCGACAGTAGTATGTGGGGAAACATATCTACACAATAACAATCTCACGACACCTTAATGTTCAATACCTCAACAACATTACTGTTTGATCAACAACTGAAGAGATAGCCTGTCAATCCAACAGCTAAAATGGTTACACTATTACAACAGACATCGGCTTTCAACCTCGCTACCTGTTCAGACCCTTGTGCCAAAGGGTGTGAAACTGAACAGTACCAATTAATGTGCATATGACCTTCTCATTTTCGGTTTCTTAAAATCCAATATAGCATCTTATTGGTTTTTTTTTTTCTTCCCCCCCCCTCTCTTTGGATCATAAACAAAATTAAAACATGCACAATATTGGTGACAAAGGGGAATCTACTTCAGAAATATGATGAAGATACATGCAAAACCTTGAAGGAAAGCCAAAAACTGTCAAAATCCAAGATGGCCACCTCTTTGGCAATCTGTTTTTGTACGTCTCAATGATCATCTATGATTGATGATGAGAAAAACCTTAAAATACTTATCAAGGAATTATGAAATTGTTGGAACATTGATTAATTCATTGTATGCTATATTAGTTCCTTTCGGCATACTTTTCAGCAAGAATTAGCAAAAATCATCGGCATTTACTCTTTTAGTCAGAATATACATTAAGTGTATTTGTCCTGTCGACTCGAAGAGACTTTGTCCTGTCTATGCAAACTAAAAGAATATTATAAACTTTTCTCAAAGTTACAATGGACATCTTTGATAGCATTTTCTCACCTTTTCATCGAAGTCTGACTTGCTGGCATCTTCTATAGCCTGAGACTTGTGGTGAGTGGGATTGGTGTGTTTGTTGGCGTTATGATGACTAGATTCAGTGACATTAGAACGGCATTCACCGCTGTTTGACCTTGACCTCGTTGGATGTTTCCTGTCCCATTCATGATCGTCAGTGTGACTTCGCTTCCTAAAACAAAATTTAGTACCCGAGTTATCCTCCTGCAGACCTATATCTACATTACACCCCACAGATGACAAAGATATGATTGGATTTACCATGTCTAACCGAGACTATATCCTAGTAAAAGAACGGAAAATTAATACTGACACACGACACAATTCTTTAACAAAAAAAAAATTCTGTATAATTCTTAAGACTGATTTGCAGAATCATGATTAGAGTTCTGTGAAGTAAAAAGTCTTGCTGTCTTTTTTTTTAAGTCTGTAAATGATAAATTCTCAAAATCCTTCAAAATTCTGAAAATACTTTGTAATTTTAAATGCTTCTGATGATGTTGATACTTATCCTTCTGAGAAACTAAGCTGAACAAACTTTGCGTGATGTTAATACCAATGAAACTTAGCTTCTTTGTTATAATGAAACAAAAAAAGTTTGATGAATTTCAAATTTAGTCTACTAGATGATAAATATATATCTAATGTTGATAAAAAAGGTTCCTGTAATATACCCAGAGAGGCCAACCATGTACTTGCAGGGCATATACTGGGTAATGTATCACTGAAATATCGGCACACTGTTGATTAGCAGCGCCATCTTGAATAGAACTATTAAAGACAAGGGAGGTAATCAACAAATCCTGTTAAGACAAACAAACATACTTACCAAACCCCTAAAATACACATTTTTTTCTCCATTTGAAATCTTATGCCCAGCTTTCCCTGAATCAAACACTAGATACACTTACTCCTTTTGACTGGAGTCCTGATTAGTCTTTTTGTGGTGACTAGACCTATGGCTGCTGCCTTTTTGACGTTTGCTGCTACTTGCTACCACATCCCCGTGGTCTGCCTCCGACTTGCGTTTTTTGTGAAGTTTTCGGTGACTGTTTGCAACACTGTTAGAGGACTGATGTGAAGAGAATGAGGAGTCCAATTTACTCTCCGGCGTATCGAGGTTGATCTCATTGTCAATCAGTTCCTTATTGATATCACTTTCCGAATCTACACGTGGCTTTCTTGATTCACTACTACTGACAGGTATATCAGAACTCGACTTCCTCTTGTCTGATTTTTTCCTGGCTTCGATAAAGTGACTAACTAGAGCCCAATCTAACCTTACAATGATACTTGGCCGGCCGTCCTTGTAGGAGAGCGCATCCAGTATCTTTGATTTGTCCTTTTCCTTCTCCGGAGATGGGATTATCTTAGGTTTATCTGGCACAGTTGGTAAAGGAGAAAGTAGTGTGTCGTTTCTCCCGAACTCCTCCAAAATCTCATTCATACTATTCTTGTCAAAACTTGTATTGCTATTATTCATTTTTTCGTAGGGTTTCATCGGTGCCACTACAGCGATGGGCGGGGCTGGTGCCTCGCTTACCTTATGCTCCTTCACATCCTTTTCTTCATTATGTTTCATAGCACGACATTTCTTTGAGGACTTCTCCTTAGAGGAGGAGCGACTGTATTTTGGCGGTTTAGTTTGACTATTGCTACCACTAGACTTAGTTTCAGTCTTGCTCTCCTTTTTGCTGCTTTTAGAACTTGAAGATTTCTTTTCCTTGGATTTGGAATCGTGACGATTGTGGAAATCCAGTTGTGTTGACACCATCGAGACCTCCTTCGTATTAAACTTTGCGTTAGGATCGGCACTTTTTTCTGGTGTGACACTGAGGATGTCTATCTCCATATTTTCATCATCCTCGTCCATGACCATTTGTATTGCTGGGATCACAGGTGGCGCCACCACCTCCTCCTCATCATCGTCCTCACTGTCCGTGTCAATAAATACCTTAGATTTATGTATCTTGGAATTTTTCTTTCTCTGATCACATTGAGATGTAGACACTTTTTTCTTGGGTTTTTCCTTTTTGGAGGATTCACTAGGGGGGCGCCCTCTGTTACTAGTCTGTTTAGATGTACTTTTCCACTGGCATGTTTTGATCCTCGCCCTGTAGACGAAGCACCGGGTGATTTACCAGAATTCCGTACATTGCCAAGGTTACTGCTAGGAACAATATTATTTTTAAACTTTTTTGACACAATTTTGTTTATACTTTCATCTGTGTCATAGTCATCATCATCGCCATCATCATCGTCATCAGCATCACCATCTTCCTTCAAATCGGGTTTGATAAATTCATTGAGGATGTTGTCTATGACCTCATTGTTGGGGTCCTCCTTGCAGGGACTGGACCTGACTAGTGAATTTGAGGCGAGGGTGGGAACTGAGGGGGTAGGGGGCATGAACGTCCCCAGAGCCCAACTTGTCTTCTTCTGTAATACAAACAAACAGGTATCAGACATCGAACCAGTTAGCAAAAACAAAGTGTTTTTGTTCTCAAGGTTCAAATTTGCAGTTTTATTTAAAAGTTTGAAGCAAAAGGGTGTTTCTTTAGAGAAATTATGAAACAAACATTATTTTCTCTATCATTTCCAAGGTAACTATTTTTTGCCATTTTAAACCAAAACAAAAACAGTTCAATGTAATCTAATATACCTAAACTGCTAACATCAAACCACACCAAAGAGACATTTTATTACCAATGTAAATATTTTAAGAATATGATTTTACCACAAAAAATCATACTTTTTTGTGTCATATGAATTTATGAAAAACCTTATGACATCATATCAAATCAACTGAATTTTGTAAGATATGATAACTTAAAGAAAGTATCTGAGAGATTTTCCACTGTCAGCATTCTTCAATTGACTGTTTTTAAATAACCTACTTATCACAAATTTCTATTTTTTTTTTTTTAAATTCATTTCTTTAGAAACATTGAAGGCTTATAAAATGTAACGCAGCCCAATCTGACAAAATGGAATTGGCTAGTCTACCCTAAAGTCTGTATAATACAGCATGGACAGATATGAGTCTGACTGTACTTGACTGAAATATTTTGACATTTATTCCAGTTTCCGAGATGCTGTTATAAACCTAGAAGCAGGTCATGGATCAATGTATCCGACTCGTATCCGTGGGGATCTGTCCGATCAATACTTCCGCCTGGCCCCTATCACGGAATTCATCACAGTAAAACGACAAGGCAAAAAGGCCCTCCTAACAGTAAACAATACACTGGCTGGATACCTGATGCATAACATGACTTGAAGAGTGATAATAAACTAAAGGCTTGTAGGCCAAATCCTTAAAAAACATGTTATGTTTTTATAAACTAATTTTCCTTTTTTTTTTTCTTATCGGAGATGGAGAAAAGGAAATGTCAAAGTTGGTACATCTTTATGTAATATTCTTCCATGATGTGTATTTTGATGTTGATGAAGTTCTGAAAACGTTAAATTTTTATGAACTTTTGTCTTTTTTTATGAGATAGTTAAGGAAATGTCAGAGTGGGTGATATTATGTAACATTCTTCTATTATAGCCGACATACTATTTGAAGTTAATATGTATTTTGATGTTAATCAAGCCCATTAAAACATTTTACATTTTTATAAATTAATTTATTTTTTTCTATCTTTTTTCATGAGATGGAAGAAGGTAATGTCAGAGTTGGCATCTAAAAATCTACGTAACAATTTTCAATGATAACTAACACACCACTGGAAATAGATGTGTATTCTGATATAAATCGTGTAGAATCCCTACATGAAGTATCAAAATAAAACATAATTTATGGAATGGTTTTATTCTCGTTATGGATACTGTGAAGCAAGTAGGGCTGGATTCCTCTGTAACACTTAAACACCTGTTTAAACGGTACATGTAAATAAAATAATATTAATATACAACATGTTTTATTAAAACAGCCTTTATCCTTTGAACTGGGCCCACAGAAATGTTTCCAGTTATGCCTACAATAAGTGGATACGGTGTGCTACAGCTGACACATGTATGATTCATTATCGATATACATATCTATGTATATATACATTTACAAAACACAGAATGAACTCAAACATTCATTACAAAACTGCAAGCTAAATTTTACATTTCAACTTTGCTAGAACCACTTATTTTGAATTCCATTAAAAACTGCCATACAATCAGGAAATTTTCACATCATAAAATATAAATTAAAAATGAACTTCTAAAACAGCTATCTTTTTTACGAGTGTGTAGGGTTTCTGGGGAGTTGAACTATTAGCGGAGACCACCCTCTCTGAGGTGCAAGTTGGTCTTCCTGGAACAGACAGGGTCCTTAGGGACCACCCATACACTGGCACAGACTTGGGAGGCACTCACTAAAATACCTAATATAATGGCTGCTTCTTCTTGTACATCTTATCCTCAATATTCCATCATATGATTTAATTTGTTTGAAGTATTTCTATCATAATGCTTGTAGTGAAGTGAAGTTTGTATAATATTTTTGCGATAATTTTTTTTTTCTTAGATAACTATGGGTCTTGATTAACAATTCAATTGGACTTTTTTAAAAATTTAAATATTGTAAATGTCAAAAGATATATTGTAATAACAGGATAAGAAATTATGAGGACATTCCCTGCAGAGGAGGAGGGATACACTCTCAACATACACAACATTCTCCAATGGCCAATAATTCTCCACACAATCTCGGAGGAAAAATGCCCTTACTGTGTTTCAGGAATAAAAATTGACAAAAATATATTCATCTCTAAAAATCAGTCATACTTTAAAAGTTACTTTGAAAGAATGTCCTCACCTGTTCCTGAGGTGGGGGAGGAGATTTAATGGGTGGGGTTTTGGGTCGTTCTGTCTTTTCAATTTCATCTTGGTTGTCGGCCTCGGAGCCGGGACTATCACTATCCGAGCCGCTGGTATCCGATTCCTCCTCAGACTCATCGCTGCTAGATCCACTACTGGATGTGAACATCGGATCAGATCTAGAAAACACACAAATACATCCACCATTACATGACAATGTCAAAAACCACAAACGGTCACGGACATGTTACTTGTGTGTTAAACCGATGTTCAGATGATTTTTTTCTTGATAAAAACAGATGAGCTAATGATGATGTGCATGGTGGTTATGACAGGTGTTGAGATAATTAAAAGTTTAGATAGGTAATGTTCAGTAATGCATATTTCGACTGAACCACCTGCATGAGGATATTTTTAGAAAGTGATGTAATCAAACTGTAACTCCTGAAATATTTCTGTTACACTTCAGGAATGAAGAAGAAAATAGGATGAGGAATATACATATATTGAATTACATTTGTCAAAAAAAAAATTTATTTAATTTTCACAATGGAGTAGAGTTCTGATAATGTGAGGTTCACCCTCTATACTAGGATTGTACAATCATGCATACACGTAGCATCCTGAGCCACACAGGTTGTTTTTTATGTTTGTGTACACAACACAGGTGACAGGTGTACAACCCAGTTCGTATGCCACCAGCTGAACATGTTTTAATCTTTCTTCCTGATCAGAATAAGTCATCATTCCACTCGTTGTTCAGAAATGTGTGTTTAGCTAATTATATACCAACAGAAACAGACCAACATGTATTACCGTGAGTAACAGTCGAGTCAGCAACGTGTTACAGCTAACTCAGCATACCAACCCATAAAAATGTTACAGCTAGCTCAGCATATACCAACGCATAAAAATGTTACAGCTATAGCTCAGCATACCAACGCATCAAAGTGTTATCAAACTGTATTAAATCATCACAAGACTTTGTAAGTAATTAAAGACAAAAGAAATCTTATAATGATATAATTCAGATTAGGCTTGTAAAACCACATCTCTCATTCAGGTACTGTATTGCGATAGACAGTCGGTGCAAGTCGACCCTAAAATTGCATCTATTCATAAACAACATTTCACCCAGTGGCTATGTTTATATATACATGTATATACACATGTTCCTGGTTTAAATGAAAATGTTACTTGGAAAGTGTCCAATAAAAATAAACTAAAATGCCTCATAAATTTTGGACAGACATGATTGTGTAGAGGTATTTATACACCAATTACCTGGTATAACCCCATCATACCAGATACACCACTGATACACAGGCATTGCATAAACACATCTATGCTGGTTACATAGCAAACAAACATCTATAGCTACAACTACAGACAACAATCTACACGTAAATCTTTGTTTACACATACATTACACCAGCTATTATAGATCAGGAATAATATATATCCAATTTTGTCTTTACGCTGATCAACCAATTAATTAACTATGTGACTTTCATCTTGATTAATCATACAAGTTTAGTGTGATGTCAATTTTACTATCCTTTATTCAATGAAGTTGTTTATATGCAATCCAACACAACTGAAAAAAGCATCTTTAGTATTGCTATCTGATCAGCTTTTTATCATTTGTACACCATTAACAAGATTTTTCATAAAGTAGCTAAACCATATGTAGTCAAAATCTGGATATCCTATCTTAAAAGGGTTGCAAATCTCTAGAGATGTACAGTATTGTGGGAGATTTCCCTACACAACCTCTAGAGATGTACAGTATTGTGGGAGATTTCCCTACACAACCTCTACAGATGTACAGTATTGTGGGAGATCCCCCTACACAACCTCTAGAGATGTACAGTATTGTGGGAGATTTCCCTACACAACCTCTAGAGATGTACAGAATTGTGGGAGATTTCCCTACACAACCTCTAGAGATGTACAGTATTGTGGGAGATCTCCCTACACAACCTCTAGAGATGTACAGTATTGTGGGAGATTTCCCTACACAACCTCTGGAGATGTACAGTATTGTGGGAGATTTCCCTACACAACCTCTGGAGATGTACAGTATTGTGGGAGATTTCCCTACACAACCTCTAGAGATGTACAGTATTGTGGGAGATTTCCCTACACAACCTCTAGAGATGTACAGTATTGTGGGAGATCTCCCTACACAACCTCTAGAGATGTACAGTGTTGTGGGAGATTTCCCTACACAACCTCTAGAGATGTACAGTATTGTGGGAGATTTCCCTACACAACCTCTAGAGATGTACAGTATTGTGGGAGATCTCCCTACACAACCTCTAGAGATGTACAGTGTTGTGGGAGATTTCCCTACACAACCTCTAGAGATGTACGGTATTGTGGGAGATTTCCCTACACAACCTCTAGAGATGTACAGTATTGTGGGAGATTTCCCTACACAACCTCTAGAGATGTACAGTATTGTGGGAGATTTCCCTACACAACCTCTAGAGATGTACAGTATTGTGGGAGATTTCCCTACACAACCTCTAGAGATGTACAGTATTGTGGGAGATCTCCCTACACAACCTCTAGAGATGTACAGTATTGTGGGAGATTTCCCTACATGGGATAGGATACTGATGTTAAGTTTGAACTAGCTTCCATCATACAGTTCCAACAATTGTTTCGTCACATTTAACAGTAACACATGGTGCTGAAGAACAGAACCCCACACACAATACATTGAAATTCATAGAAAAAGCGTAAATAAATGGTTGAAGTAGAGGCATGTTTTGCTGTGCATTCATACGACAGCATACTGATTGAAACAGCACTTGAAATTTAACGCACGAGGACTGGAATTAATTCAGTTGGTTCTGGCTGATTTTTGAATAATTCCTGTAATTTCATAACATCAGTCTCCAGGGTGTTTTTTGTTTTTTTTTCGTTGTGCTTTTAATTCTGAATTCATTTCAATATTGATCTCTTGTTATCATATGCATTGTTTTCAATCTCATTTCCAATTTCTTCCAACACCGATACATCCTCATGATCAGGTGAAGATCATCTGTGTGTTTGAATTGAAAGGTGATGATCCTTGTGTATGAATCCATACAAGCACTTAATCAACTCTGATTAACCTTCAATTTAGAAAGTCTTCATATCCTATGTTGTGATTCTTCACAAAGAAATAAAAAAAAAAAATCAGGACAGCTAGTTACACACGAAATAGCTAGACGCTTGTGGATAGTTTCAGGTAGTACGTTTGATATTCTTAGAAGAATTTTTTTTTAAATTGTAAGGGCAAATCAAAAGTGGAATACATTAATTGTTAATCTCAAACTAGGGACTACATATGAAGTTAAAGGAAGTTCAGAAAAAAGTATTCTTCAGTGATAACAAGTGCAATCAATTATGCGAAGCACACTTGTAGCAGCCATCGTCAATGCTTCGTATTACAATTTCAGTTACCTAGCTATAGGATATTAATTTTCAATGCCAAATAAATGCATCTGATACATAGATATAAGATATTTTTGTGAAACTTGATTCAAATTCTAAAACTAATCTCAACAAACTGAAGTTGATGAATAATTAAATCGAAAATATGTGAAAATTCAGAAAAAATTCCAGAAAAAAATCCAAACATTTCCAACACCCAATTTTCATTTCATCATATCTAGATCTATATGATTATATTCATCAAATGAAGAGGGTATATGATTTATTTTTATGGACTTAAATGCTTTCAAAAAACTTACCCCAAAATGTTTTAAAATTTTTGGGGCAGGACATGGATGCAGACTCCAGGGCGACAGCATTAGCTAACGGTTACTGTAACCGATGAGCTAACAAGGATTCTTTATAGATGGACAATGGACAGACCAACGAATGACAAACCATGAGTGACTTTAATAGCCCACCATGGAAAGGATGTTTGACAGCAAGAGAGGATGTTGACAGCAAGAGGATGTTTGACAGTAAGAGAGGATGTTTGACAGTAAGAGAGGATGTTTGACAGTGAGAGGATGTTTGACAGTAAGAGAGGATGTTTGACAGCAAGAGAGGATGTCTGACAGTAAGAGAGGATGTTTGACAGTAAGAGAGGCTGTTTGACAGTAAGAGAGGATGTTTGAGAGTAAGAGAGGATGTTTGACAGTAAGAGAGGATGTTTGACAGTGAGTGAGGATGTTTGACAGTAAGAGAGGATGTTTGAAAGTATAAAGGATGTTTGACAGTGAGTGAGGATGTTTGACAGTAAGAAAGGATGTTTGACAGTAAGAGAGGATGTTTGACAGTAAGTGAGGCTGTTTGACAGTAAGAGAGGATGTTTGAGGATGTTTGACAGTAAGAGAGGATGTTTGACAGTAAGAGAGAATGTTTGACAGTAAGTGAGGCTGTTTGACAGTAAGAGAGGATGTTTGAAAGTAAGAGAGGATGTTTGACAGTAAGAGACTGTTTGACAGTAAGAGAGGATATTCGACAGTAAGAGAGGATGTTTGACAGTAAGAGAGGATGTTTGACAGTAAGAGAGGCTGTTTGACAGTAAGAGAGGCTGTTTGGACAGTAAGAGAGGATGTTTGACAGTAAGAGAGGATGTTTGACAGTGAGTGAGGATGTTTGACAGTAAGAGAGGATGTTTGACAGCAAGAGGATGTTTGACAGCAAGAGAGGATGTTTGACAGCAAGTGAAGATGTTTGACAGTAAGAGAGGATGTTTGACAGTAGAGAGGATGTTTGACAGTAAGAGAGGATGTTTGACAGTGAGAGGATGTTTGACAGTAAGAGAGGATGTTTGACAGCAAGAGAGGATGTTTGAGAGTAAGAGAGGATGTTTGAGAGTAAGAGAGGCTGTTTGACAGTAAGAGAGGATGTTTGACAGTAAGAGAGGATGTTTGAGAGTAAGAGAGGATGTTTGACAGTAAGAGGATGTTTGACAGTAAGAGAGGATGTTTGACAGTAAGAGAGGATGTTTGACAGTAAGAGAGGATGTTTGAGAGTAAGAGAGGATGTTTGAGAGTGAGTGAGGATGTTTGACAGTAAGTGAGGATGTTTGACAGTAAGTGAGGATGTTTGACAGTAAGTGAGGATGTTTGAGAGTAAGAGAGGATGTTTGACAGTAAGTGAGGATGTTTGACAGTAAGTGAGGATGTTTGACAGTAAAAGAGGATGTTTGAGAGTAAGAGAGGCTGTTTGACAGTAAGAGAGGATGTTTGACAGTAAGAGAGGCTGTTTGACAGTAAGAGAGGATGTTTGACAGTAAGAGAAGATGTTTGACAGTAAGAGAGGATGTTTGAGAGTAAGAGAGGATGTTCGACAGTAAGAGAGGATGTTTGACAGTAAGAGAGGCTGTTTGGACAGTAAGAGAGGATGTTTGACAGTAAGAGAGGATGTTTGACAGTGAGTGAGGATGTTTGACAGTAAGAGAGGATGTTTGACAGTAAGAGAGGATGTTTGACAGTAAGAGAGGATGTTTGACAGTAAGAGAGGCTGTTTGACAGTAAGTGAGGATGTTTGACAGTAAGAAAGGATGTTTCATGAAAATGCTCCAATATTGTTACTGTGTATAGACAGTAGAATATCTGTTGATGGCCAGACAGACAGCCTGATTCCAGTAAATCCCTCTCTCTATCCTGATGCCATCAATAGGACTATCAGCAATGAGGTATAAATCTGGATAATAGGGAAATTCTCCTGACATAATCGTGTTATAAATCACAATGTATTAGTCCAATCATGTATAAATTGGCCATTGTATTGTTGAAATACCATTTCACTATCAATCAACCTTAATACCTGAATCACATTTTTTTTTTAAAAGTTGAATAAACCACATTTTTTTCAGATGCTTCATAGGTGAATTTCCTTTCAAGCAATAAAAACAACACTGAATCGTTTGGCATTTGAAATATAAAATTCCTCCCTCAGGCTTAATCGTCATCTCGGGGCTATACAACTGTTTTTTTATCCATTATCTAAAGCTGACAACAACGCCAATGGACCAAATAATATTCCATATGAAACAAATGACATGTCGGTTTACCGATACACAAACACCAGATCTGAGAGATCAATGGCTAAACTGATTTTTTTCCCGAAGACTCAGTCTTTGGCTGGCTAATATGTTTTGTTCTGTGAAGATAAACGGGTGATTTATCCCACTTTTAATACACAATAGCACTTGAAGCATCCGGATTGCACGAAACAAACTGCAACAGCTAATGACAACACAAGTCAGTCATTTCTACAAAACATCTTACGAGAAGGATCTTCCAACACATATTTTTCATTCTGATATATTTTTTTTTTAAATTGACAGAAGCAAACCTTGAAAACCACATTTTTGTCAGAAAATTCTGATCATGAGTTTAACGTTATCAGCTGGTTTTGTTTCATGTCATTATAAAAGACAACTTTGGGAAAAATAAATCCTGTTACATCTCCAGACATTTTCAATTTTGGAATATAAATATATCAAATCCACCGGGAGCAATATTGTTCTAAAGATTCATTTTGCATCTAGTAAAAACGACAAGATCAACGTTAAATAAAACTCGGAATTTCTAAACGCACTGATAAGACAAATTTCATCTTCTAACCATTATGACAGCATTACATTGGAACATTTCCAAACCAATTTTAATAAGATTTGTAGACAAATGATATAAACTCCTCAATACATACTGTCCACATAAGTCTGGTAAGTACCCTCATTGATTACAAATCTCCAGACACAATCAATAAACAACTCATAATAAATCTAATCAACCGTTCAGGTCGGGTTCTCCTCGGGTTCTCCTGCCAGTGTTGAACAATTGTGGCCTCTGTGCCTGAAATTGATGACACGTGGGGGTAAACACCCGACTATTTGTTGACACAATCTGACACGTAACCTGGATGTTCTATTTCTGCTATGTCACCTACCAGCATAACAACTTCAGCTGATAATAATTTGTTGAAAAACTATCATTTGTCTATAGACGTGTAGAGTGGCATCATTTCCGCCATATTGATTGTATCCAGCTTGTATAGATCTAATAAAATAACTCTGGCTGATTATATTTCCTTGCTGTTCAACTCAAACACAAATAGAGCTTCCCCGGCAGAGTCTTTTATTGTATCTAATTGTAACGGCAAAACAACATTTTCTATCTATTGTTGTGGAACAATTTTTAAATAATTTAATTTCCGCCTGATCTTTATCGATCAGGTCAGTGAACATTTACCTGAATCAAAGGAAAAATCTTTTTAAAACAGTAAGGGACATTTTATATTTATTTTTCTCCTTCATAATCGATGCTAAACAAACATGTCAGTTTATATTCGATGCTAAACAAATATGTCAGTTTATCGCTGATGCTAAACAAACACGTCAGTTTATATTCGATGCTAAACAAATGTGTCAGTTTACATAATAATCATGAATTCTTTTACTTGAACTTAATCATAGATGGTTGTGATAATATATCAATTATCTCCCCTACGTAAATGTCAGATTCCAAACTAGATTCTCACAAAAAGTGAACAGTGAGCAGGAGGCTGAGATTGGTAACTTGATACGTAAAGTGCACATTGAAAAGGACAGAGGGACATGCTTAACATTTCATAATCAGGTAGTTGCTCACACCAGGGGACAGGGATGGTGACATTTGGCAGATAAAGTTGTTAGAGAAGATGAGGGACTGTACATCGTTGTACTGAAACATTAGAAGGATGCCAAGTTATATCTTATCATTTTGTATTTTTTAAGTCACTGATAATGAATTTATTCAAATTTAATTTTTTAGAGAGATTTAAAATCTTCTGTAAACAATATCTTATCATTTTGTATTTTTTAAGTCACTGATAATGAATTTATTCAAATTAAATTTTTTAGAGAGATTTAAAATCTTCTGTAAACAATATCTTATCATTTTGTATTTTTTAAGTCACTGATAATGAATTTATTCAAATTTAATTTTTTAGAGAGATTTAAAATCTTCTGTAAACAATATCTTATCATTTTGTATTTTTTATGTCACTGATAATGAATTTATTCAAATTTAATTTTTTAGAGAGATTTAAAATCTTCTGTAAACAATATCTTATCATTTTGTATTTTTTAAGTCACTGATAATGAATTTATTCAAATTTAATTTTCTAGAGAGATTTAAAATCTTCTATAAGCAGACATCAACAGGAACATCTTATATCCTTTTTTTTGTAGATGTCATTAATAGTATACATGAGGAGATAATCCATTATCAGAGATATATTCGCTCGCTATGAGCCATGACCCCCTTTTTTTTGCCTCTCTGTGACCTGTGACCCATGACCCTTAACCTCTATCAGATGAAACACTATATATACTACACGTATCAAATACCAGGATGCATGTGTTCTTGATTACAGCGTAGATGCTGAATGTGCCATTTCCTAAGTTCAAAAACATGAT
Organism: Pecten maximus; assembly: GCF_902652985.1. NCBI lineage: Eukaryota > Metazoa > Mollusca > Bivalvia > Pectinida > Pectinidae > Pecten > Pecten maximus. The sequence goes on from NC_047020.1 coordinate 34,307,519, forward strand.
ATATCAAAAGTAGAATACTGTTAATTCTTTTCCTTTTTTATTACAAATTCAGCAGCATGCTACAAGTTCATTAATCAAGTAAGACTGCTATGAATGTTAACACTGCCAACATGCAAATTCTGCCAACATTATACATGCAGGTGGAGACAGAAGGTGAAGAAATTTACCCAATAACCTGAAAAGTTCAAAGAATACTAAATTTAACGGAAAATGTGACACTGAAATTGGAACTCCCAATACATATCTTTCAAAGAGCAATTTTCTATTACAGACACTGTCAAACATGTGCAATCAGACACAGCAACCACTGTTCTTATACAACTAACCTGGATTTTTACCTGTATGTACCCATATATTCCAACAGGTATAGTTCATCACAGAGGTCATAAGATAAAGTACAGCTGCTGCAATGTTTTTGCTTCATTTGTGGCACTCGACAAAGTGTACTCAAAAACACAAAATGACAAAGTCCCTGTATGCCTTGAATTCAAAATCCACTCCTTGAGTCAATCACAATTTCCTTTTGAAATATATCACTCAAATTAAGACAATATCCGAATATCTATTTTAACATCAGCACATTTATTTTGCAACAGAGTTTTGCAAAAAAAGGCATTTACTTTTCAAACACAACTAAGCCCTTACAACATCTTCCAAATCAAATACCTAATGCTTTTGAAGTACAGATGAATGACTTTTTTGCACAAATAGATTTATTAAAGACTCTGAGTAATACAATATCAGTGTAGATTTGACTGGGAGGATCACAAGGCACCTTAACTGTTATTCTCCCCTACCTTCCCTTCACTAGCTGTACGATACCCATACACACAATGGATCGCCTGTTAATTTTACTCTGATGATGGTAGGTCACGAACCCCGGCATTCCCCTCCCTATTTAAATCCAGGTATATACCCCGAACCAATAGGTTCCCCATAACCCGGCCCTTTTGTGGACAATACAAGTCGTAACAAAGAAATCTTTGATTCTCAGACAAAATAATGTTCTCAGGTTATAGATACTTCAAGCAAACTTTGGTGTATGTGATATTGACGAGAAGGCACTGACTCATCAATATTAGTTATTTAATGTATTTATGCTGTCTCTTCCACATGATAGACTTAATATAGTCCCTGAGGTGGTTTCTCTGAATATACATTATTTGGTACTTGTCATATCATTTTCAGCTTATTCACAAAGATTTTATCTTTAAAAGTGTTTTTGTTAAAACCGTCACCCTCACTGCTTTCCTTTAACTCTTTAGGTAGAGCGTTAGATTAGTAAACCAAAGGCCCTGGGTTCAAACCGCAGCAGTCAAGGAATTAAAGATATGATGAACTGTGTTACGTAACTTAATTGTAGACTGTGGTGTATGAAAAGATACTGGGAATGAATATATAGCAGAAGAATTGATTAGCTATGTTTTTGACACTTAACATTTAAGTGTTTTTTGAGGAAGTTTGTTCTCATATACTTTACAGGGTTTATCCCGTGGTTGCCAGGGAAAAGACTGATTGATATCACACAGGGGGTCAATGACAGCTGGCACGCACTATATGAAGCTGCTCACAATAACGTAATGTTGACATTTTACGTTGAACAACCATGTCGTAAATGATGACATCAATTTTGATGCACATTCCAAGGAGCATTGTAAATGGGGCAATAAAAAACTTTCATAAAAACTTACATCTGCTTGGAAATATGTGGAAAAAATTATCGACATAGGTCTGTTCCACGAACTAGGGATATCTCAACCCTCGTGTAAAAGTTTGGCTGGCCAGCACTCATGATCAGCAAGCCTCGATCTTACTAGCAAAACTCTTACACGAGGGTTGAGATATCCTTGTCCACGGAACAGACCTCTGTTAGATTCTACAAGTCTCTGCCTCGTATTTGTCTCATATTGAGAGAGTAAAGGTATATTGGTGTCTGCTTTGTATTTGTCTCATGTGAGAGTAGAGGTATATTGGTGTCTGCCTCGTATTTGACTCGTGTTGAGAGAGTAAAGGTATATTAGTCTCTGCTTCATATTTGACTCGTGTTGAGAGAGTAAAGGTATATTGGTGTCTGCTTCATATTTGACTCGTGTTTAGAGTAAAGGTATATTGGTGTCTGCCTCGTGTTGAGAGTAGAGGTATATTGGTGTCTGCCTCGTGTTGAGAGTAGAGGTATATTGGTGTCTGCCTCGTGTTGAGAGTAAAGGTATATTAGTCTCTGCCTCGTATTTGACTCGTGTTGAGAGTAAAGGTATATTGGTGTCTGCCTTCGTGTTGAGAGTAAAGGTATATTAGTCTCTGCTTCATATTTGACTCGTGTTGAGAGAGTAAAGGTATATTGGTGTCTGCTTCATATTTGACTCGTGTTGAGAGTAAAGGTATATTAGTCTCTGCTTCATATTTGACTCGTGTTGAGAGTAAAGGTATATTGGTGTCTGCTTCATATTTGACTCGTGTTGAGAGTAAAGGTATATTAGTCTCTGCTTCATATTTGACTCGTGTTGAGAGAGTAAAGGTATATTAGTCTCTACCTCGTATTTGACTCGTGTTGAGAGTAGAGGTATATTAGTCTCTACCTCGTATTTGACTCGTGTTGAGAGTAAAGGTATATTGGTGTCTGCCTCGTGTTGAGAGTAGAGGTATATTAGTCTCTACCTCGTATTTGACACGTGTTGAGAGAGTAAAGGTATATTAGTCTCTGCCTCGTATTTGACTCGTGTTGAGAGTAAAGGTTAATTTGGTCTCTACCTCGTATTTGACTCGTGTTGAGAGTAGAGGTATATTAGTCTCTACCTCGTATTTGACTCGTGTTGAGAGAGTAAAGGTATATTAGTCTCTGCCTCGTATTTGACTCGTGTTGAGAGTAGAGGTATATTAGTCTCTACCTCGTATTTGACACGTGTTGAGAGAGTAAAGGTATATTAGTCTCTGCCTCGTATTTGACTCGTGTTGAGAGTAAAGGTTAATTTGGTCTCTGCCTCGTATTTGACTCGTGTTGAGAGTAAAGGTATATTGGTGTCTGCCTTCGTGTTGAGAGTAAAGGTATATTAGTCTCTGCCTCATATTTGACTCGTGTTGAGAGAGTAAAGGTATATTGGTGTCTGCCTCATATTTGACTCGTGTTGAGAGAGTAAAGGTATATTAGTCTCTGCCTCATATTTGACTCGTGTTGAGAACACCTGTCCTATGTAGCATAGTAATGAGAGTATGTGTGTCCCACACTTTAACAATTCTCCCTGCCTCTGATATTACTTTGATTGTACCATTGCACCAGAAGTGGAGCGATACTTAAGTGGATGCTATATTGGTGGGTCGAAGAGGGTACCTTGTCTTTTCATACACTGCATCATTACTGGCAATAAACACTGGCACTGATCAGAGGCCAGATATCTCATAACAAAAAAAATGGTCGTTCAAATCTGGCCAACAACCCGCACATAAAACTTGCACTGGGTATTGATGGAATACAAGTGCAAGCAGCCTTACACTAATACACAGATTTCTGATGATGAATTGCCTCTCCTAGCGAGGAATTAACCAAACTTTCTTGCTTTGATGTCTATAATACACACGATACTAGTAATTATTTTATGTTACTTCCATAATTTTCCAGTTCTACTGCTTACAAATAAATCTTGTAAAATTTTATTGAAGTAATTTGATTTTGGATTAATGGAATACCACAAAAATATATAATGGTTTCATACATAAAACTCCTTTTGGCCTCGGTATGTTTCATACAAAATTAAGTCAAAATCTCGTAACACCCATTTACGTAAATATTTTGAAATTTTGCTGCCATTCTGTTTAAGTGGTCTTTAAATCAAGAGTCAAAAAGTGCCGATTAGATTTGTCAAAGTGCTTACTTGGAATAAGAATGTATTGTGACTATAGATTCAGAAAGTTTCATTAAATTATCCATGTAGACATATACATATATTAAGCTAACAAAAGCACCATATCACATCATACACAATATTTAATAAGGAAGTTTTGACATGCATATCTAATTGTCGCTTTCCTAACACCTGTTCTGCATTCCAAATTCAATAAATTTCATATCCGGTATTTTATAAACTATAAATGAATTACATTACACCAGTTTGATAATTTATGCAATTTGAAAAAGAGCATAAATTACCTAAAACAAATATGAGACAGGAGTTTTTTATTAGATGTAGAGAAATCTTTCAATGTAGCTGTTAAAGTTATACCATTTTCAAATCTTGTAAATAAGTTACTGAAATTGACTTGTCTTTATGAAAATTGATATTGACAGTAGATTCATAAAACTAATTGATGATGAATTGATACTGAAATAATTACATTACATAGCCACATATGACTCAACACGAATCCTTCCCCCCTCAATATACATTTATCTATGTCAAAACATAAAAGGCTTTAATTTTTAATGATTTTTAACATTTCAAATTTTAAATAATTTACCATCATATGACTTGAGGACATTGTCCCATACTAACTCATCTGATGAAAGGAAGCATAACCAGCTAACAAGACACAGGGTAAATGTCGATATCTTAGCTCCCACTCAACATATCTCGTACTAGACTTAGCTCCCAATCAACGTATCTCGTACTAGACTTAACTCCCAATCAACATATCTAGTACCAGACTTAGCTCCCACTCAATGTATCTCGTACTATACTTAACTCCCACTCAACATATCTAGTACCAGACTTAACTCCCAATCAACATATCTCGTACTAGACTTAGCTCCCACTCAATGTATCTCGTACTATACTTAACTCCCACTCAACATATCTAGTACCAGACTTAACTCCCAATCAACATATCTCATACTAGACTTAGCTCCCAATCAACATATCTCGTACTATACTTAGCTCCCACTCAACGTATCTCGTACTAGACTTAACTCCCACTCAACGTATCTCGTACTAGACTTAGCTCCCACTCAATGTATCTCGTACTAGACTTAGCTCCCACTCAATGTATCTCGTACTAGACTTAGCTCCCACTCAACATATCTCTTACTAGACTTAGCTCCCACTCAACGTATCTCGTACTAGACTTAGCTCCCACTCAACATATCTCGTACTAGACTTAACTCCCACTCAACATATCTCGTACTAGACTTAGCTCCCAATCAACGTATCTCGTACTAGACTTAGCTCCCACTCAACATATCTCGTACAAGACTTAGCTCCCACTCAACGTATCTCGTACTAGACTTAGCTCCCACTCAACGTATCTCGTACTAGACTTAGCTCCCACTCAACATATCTCGTACTAGACTTAACTCCCACTCAACATATCTCGTACTAGACTCAGCTCCCAATCAACATATCTCGTACTAGACTTAGCTCCCACTCAACGTATCTCGTACTAGACTAAGCTCCCACTCAACATATCTCGTACTAGACTTAGCTCCCAATCAACATATCTCGTACTAGACTTAACTCCCACTCAACATATCTCGTACTAGACTTAGCTCCCAATCAACATATCTTGTACTAGACTTAGCTCCCACTCAACATATCTCGTACTAGGCTTAGCTCTCACTCAACGTATCTCTTACTAGACTTAGCTCCCAATCAACGTATCTCGTACTAGGCTTAGCTCTCACTCAACGTATCTCGTACTAGACTTAACTCCCACTCAACATATCTCGTACTAGACTTAGCTCCCAATCAACGTATCTTGTACTAGACTTAGCTCCCACTCAACATATCTCATACTAGACTTAGCTCCCACTCAACATATCTCGTACAAGACTTAGCTCCCACTCAACATATCTCGTACTAGACTTAGCTCCTAATCAACGTATCTTGTACTAGACTTAGCTCCCACTCAACATATCTCGTACTAGACTTAGCTCCCACTCAACATATCTCGTACTAGACTTAGCTCCCACTCAACGTATCTCGTACTAGACTTAGCTCCCAATCAACGTATCTCTTACTAGACTAAGCTCCCACTAGAAGGCTTAGTTCCAACAAGATTTAGCTCCTACCAGACTCAGCTCCCACTTGACTTATCTCTTAGTCAATTAAGCTCCTAGAGAACTTGGCTCCCACTCCATTCATCCCCTACTATACTTAGCTTCCACTCAACTTATCTCCTATTCGACTTAGCTTCCACTCAACTTATCTCCTATTCGACTTAGCTTCCACTCAACTTATCTCCTATTCGACTTAGCTTCCACTCAACTTATCTCCTACTTGACTCAGCTCCCTCTTGACTTATCTCCTACATGACTCAGCTCCCTCTTGACTTATCTCCTACTCGACTCAGCTTCCACTTGACTTATCTCCTACTAGACTTGGTTTCCACTCAACTCAGCTCCAACTAGACTTACTTCCAACTAGACTAAGCTCCAACAACACTTAACTCCCACTTGACTTAGCTCATTGTCCATAAAAGATATTAATGTATTAATAGGACATAGAACAATACAAACGAACTCCTACTTTTCACAGATTCACTCACTCTTACAGCCCACTAGGAGCTTCCTAAAGCGGCTCACTTGAGTTTTTTTTCCGTATATGTCAATCAATTAAAGGGCAATGTGAGTGGAAGTATCCTGATACTTTTTGTAAAGGATTTTACTAGTTTGTGATATACTATGATCCCTGACATTAATTATTCACAAACTGCTTATTTTCTATGATTGTAGGTTGCTTATGAGTTGTATTATTAATATTTTTGTATTACTAACTAAACTGTTTTCAAACATCTGCAGTAATGTTGCAGTGCATAAGCTAAAAGATCACTTTAATGGTAAATATGTAATTAATTGTAGATCCAAAATTAAATGTTATCTAATTTTCCTATATGAATTGAAAAATAATTCCAATATATGCAATATATTTATTGACAAAAAAAACGTTAATTTTGAAAACAGAAGTTTACTTTAAATATGATGTTTGAATAAAAAACAAATTAATCAGAGATATGTAAGCTTATGATTTGTCGGGTGTGGATTAGGTTCATGTGAGAATGGAATCCTAACACTATTAATTCCAACAGAAATTAGGTTCTGTAATAATGTAGCTGGATGGGAAGTTTTGTATTACATATGCTTACAAAATACTGGTGTTGATTTGTGTTGTTGAGTGTCAATGTACCAGCCATTGCTATTAACAGGACGTACAGGCTGTTATTCAAAGACGGATAAGCTAATTAACACACAACTACAGGATACGATATTGATTTTGGAGTTTTGGATGCAATAAAACTTGGTTATCGTGAAGGAGGTGACACCCTGAAATAAATTACTTTTTAGATAAACAGCGTAATGGGGGAAACACCAAAAGGATCTGGCGAAGTTTTTAACATAATAACAATGGTATCCTGCATGGCTTGCCTTATCTCCCCCGGGCCAGGCTTTGATAAGCTGTTAAATCATTTATCCAATGACAATTTTTTTTAGAAATTTCTTGAAAATGTGTAAATGAATTATGGCTTTTTTATTGATGTGATCATGGACAAGTCTTGTCTTGGATTTTTTTGTTTTTAATAATCTGTCACGAGAAATATTTGGGTATACCATCCGTAACAGAGATGAAAATGGACTAAGGGCAAAAAGGCTGAAAATTAGATTACTCAATCTTTTCAATGGAAAAAATTACAAGTTAACATTACACTGATATTCTTAAAAAGGCTGAAATCAGCCAATCGGCTAAACATTTTCATCTCTGCCATAACTATAGCTAAAAAAGTTATTTTTTTTATATATTGATGTTTTAAATTCCTTTATGAATATTGGATGAGTTTATTATACTTACATGCATGCTATAAAGTTTGTATCAACACATACCTTTCTTTAATTGAATCACTCTCTACCTTAATCTGAAATGCTCAAATATGAAGAGTAAAATTATCCAATTTCAGCAGAAAAACCGACAGATAACTCCGTTTTTTTTCTCTCTCTGTGGTTAGAAAAGTGAAGCTGCACTACACTGTATTAAAACATTTAAGAGTGAGAAAAGTGTGCGAATCACAACGCGATCTGAACATCATTAGCACTGTCTGTATTTTTATTAGAGTACCAAGTGCTTGCTATCAATATAAAGCATTTAATACTTTTGAAAATGTGTTCTGCTCGGAAGACGCAGATCGCGCAAATCATCAAACACAGTTACGATAGTGTTGTTGTTAGTAAATGGAGTCCCTAATCATTAAATACTTAATTATTTGCTTTGCCTCTTCAAAAGAAGAGATAAAGACTTTATTAGCTGTCAAATCTTTTGCAGACAGCAACAGCTACTAGGAAGGAAATCATACACTTATTGCAAGCAGCCTAACTCCATGTTTCGCTTGTTAAAAATTTTAAGAAAAAAAAAATAATATATGCCCAGAGGAAAAAATATCCATTTAGCATGGTTTAAATACCAGAAACATGAATATATATGTTCATTGTAGTAAAGATTTCTACATCAACAGTACGTTTGTCATCATTTACCTTCAAAAGGAATATCTAATGGTTTTTCATTTCAATGTGTGTATTTGATGTTCAGATCTCAGTACAGATATTTGGTTTAACTTATATTTCTGTAGATAATTAGCAGTGTCACAAATGTGATACTGATTCCTGTGTATCTCGCCTGCAGGCCCCTCTACGTAACATGTGATTTTGATCTGAACCTGCATATTCCGAACACTGATGGACCTGCTTGATAGGAACATCATCTTGTAAGTTTGCTTTCCAATGTGCTTTGAAGATGTCGTCAATCAAATCAAAAATTATTTTTTCAAATTGATAAAAAAAAAAAAAAAAAAAAGACTTCAATAACTGTTCGATTGAAGAAAAGCCATCGCAAAAAAGGAGAGATCGTAAAAAGACCAGTTAGGTATGGTTATTAATAATTTCAGAAATCATTGCTTTCATTTTGAACTGTTTAAATGAACTTAATAGACTCTCAACATGCAATCCAATACTTAGGTAAGGAGATGCAGACATCAATTAGGTAGACGGAAGCCTGGAGAAATATAGAATTGAATCAGTGAAACAGTCATAAGTCTAAGACAAAGGAAAGATTAAACAAGACAATTCAGTGAATTACAGTAACCCACCGGATATGAAATTATATGCCAAGAATTTGTGTTTGAAATGATTGTACACACTGATTGTTTGACAGACTCACTACATTTGAATTGCAGCTGGTGGAATTAATGTAAATGAATTCACGAATATATTTATACTCTTTGTAAACACTTCCAGAAGTTCAATGCAATTGAGCACATAACAAGACGAACTTATCCCCCAGGTATGAAGTTAAAGTGACAAGAGGAGCAGCAAATCAGGCCCAAACACTTTTTTTTCTTTGATGTAGGTCAAAGGTCAAAATGAAGGTCAGAGTGACCTACTTTTGATACCTGACACACTGACTTACTTGAGTAAACCCATGACCCAAGTATGAAGTTCCAGTGACAAGTACTGTAGTAGATCGAGTTCGGACAAGCTTTTTCTTTGATGTAGGTCAAATGTCAAAAAATGTAGATCCAGATTACCTACTTTTGGTACCTGACACACCACCTCACCTAGGTGAGTGGACCCATGACCCATGACCCATGTATGAAGTTCTAATTACCAGTATTGTAGGAGATAGAGCCCCGTTATGATCTACTGTAATGACTTGTGTTGACTTCCGGTCATTTCCTACCATATAGCATCCTGGATTGAATTTCCCAGGGTGGTGTCTCCAAGTTCAGTTCAGGCCTGATTTAAAGCTATTCAAAGTTGGTGCCATGACCAGTGACAGTGGACAATGTGCAGAAGGACGAACAGACACAAGGCAACACCCCTGGAACTGGTGGTGGACTAAACCCAGAGACAAACACAATGTATATAACCCATACCTCAGTTAGGCAAATTATGAAAATATCCACAGATAACAGGTTGATTATGATACAAGATTGTCATTAAATAGTACAGTTGGTCGCATCCTTATGGTGAAATAGACTTTGACTAAAGACCCAGATAAAACGTTTCAACTTCAGATAATCAGCCATTAGGACCAACAATCAATAACCCTATTCAGCATACATGGATAAGACAATCAGAAACCAGAAGAACATTTTCTCTTGCTGAAAACTAAGGTGAAAGCTGTAACAACCTTAAAGACATACAGATTTTCATCTAGCTTTTGACAATTCTACAAAATCCTTACAATGTTGGCCACCAAATTATCTATTGTTCCATTTTTATCGATTGTTTTTTACCCTTTAGGTAATTGATTCCCAAGCGAAGGGAAAATGGCCATTTTCTGAGTATAACAACCACCATTTCTCCACTGAAGCCCTGATACAAATTTTCAATAGCTCACAACAATTGACAGATCGTATCTGATTATAGATTATGGCCGATATCCAAAAGTCCTCAATACAAAACCCCAGGGTAGAGACTCCCACCATTTCCATTAGAATCAATCATTATCTGGCACTTAATTACTTCATCTTCCTCTACCTGTCACAGGACAACCACACTCTCGGCTGTACATATTGTTAACAGTCAAGAAACAAGGCTTTGCACTTGATGCTTAAGTGTTGCTGTGGAAGGACAGCTAATACAATATTCTAACATCAATCTGGTTTTGTTTATAAACAAACGAGTACAATATTATCACAGCAATCTGTTTAAGTACATTTTATTGGTCAGAGATCTCTCTTTTTTTTCTCTCTACAACATATCTTTTTGGTTAACAATTAATCATAGTCAGAAGTCAAATTTTCACCAAGAATTTTTTTGACTATAATGAATTGAAATTGGCAGAAAATGGTATTAACCATGATTTTTCTTTTCTAAATAATTTCACCGTGGCAGATCAGGAGGTCTTTTCCTCAAACAGGTGTGCTACTTATCTCTAAACATGAGATTTACATTTGTTACTTTCAACTAGATCGTGCTTAGGTATCCCAATTCATCATCTTGGTTGAGAGCCTTAGTGCAAACACAACCCACACAAAACACTGCACATTTGACTAATACACTTCTTCCTGCCAAGTTACAAGCAACAATTGGGCAGAACATTGAACACTGTTTTGAGATATTGGCCTAGCTGACAGGAGGGAAAGGCAAATTCATCGCACTCTTAAAGGTGATGAACGTCAGAAAACAATTGATAGACGGGGAAGCATACAACAATTATTGAGTTAGTGGCTCCTAATAACCTCCGCGCTCCCATACTTAACTCGTCAGACACTACAAACACAACCAATCAACTATCTCTAAAGTACAAACCTGCAATTAAACGAAGTTATTTTCGGTCATATAAATTTAAGTGCATTTCCCCAGAGATTATAGATCAACATCTATAACATGAACTGCATCGAGTGTTATTAATATTGATTCAGCACCAAACCACTTCTGCTATTATGACACTAAACTTCACTGGCTATCATCACACTATGAATGACACTGGCTATTACGACAATAAACCTCACTGGTCATCATAACTCTGTGAAAAGCAACTGGATTTCACACTTCTTCTACAATATATCACATTTGCTATGACCTGTGACATAGAGTGAACCATAATGGCTGTTATAACACTATAAACCACACTGATTATGTGAATGACACTAGATATTCTATAATAAATACTGGCTGTTATAACACTATAAACCACACTGATTATGTGAATGACACTAGATATTCTATAATAAATACTGGCCATTTTGACGCTATAAACCACACTGATTATGTGAATGACACTAGATATTTTATAATAAATACTGGCCATTATGACGCTATAAACAACACAGATTATGTGAATGACACTAGATATTCTATAATAAATACTGGCTATTATGACACTATAAACCGCATTGATTATGTGAATGACACTAGATATTCTATAATGAATGCTGGCTATTACGACACTATAAACCACACTGACTATCATATCACACTAAATTTCCTATAGACTGATCATGGATGTGTATTGAGCTATTACAGACACCACCCAGACATCAAGCTACTGTCTGTTATTGTCTGGCTTGAGCACCGACTGACCTCGACACAATGACCAACAATGACCAGTCATGTTCAGCTTCGATAGCCCCAGGATTGAGGTGATGCAAGCCCTGACCATCACATCAGGCTATGTTTGGATGGTATTTGTATAAAGACCGATGAGTGTACAGGCCAGACACAGGTGTTCCCGACTAAATATGATCAAATTACACATTCCACATATTAAGACCAAAATTTTTTTCTTACTCAAATACGTACATTTTTTTGTATTGTTTTTATTTTTATTTTGTGTGCATTGGTAAAGCAAAAGCAAGAATCACTTCATCTACTTTGATGGACAGATTAATTAACTTAATAAATGTTCTGATTTGCATAATGTTCTACCTGAAATAGGTGGGATAGTAACGACCGAACTCTTTACCTTGTCATATACAAAACAAATCATCGTTAAATATAACATGAATCATATCCCCGAAAATTTCAAGGTATATTAAAAGTGCATTCTTAGACAGCGTCACAACACAGAGGATGCGTAATACAATAAGCCTACCCCCCACTTCTAGATCTCACGGTCCGCTCACGGTTCGCTCACCTCCTTGGTCGGTTGTCTCCCACCAGGATCTTGCACCTCCTGGCTTCTTACCTTGCCACTAATTAGTTAAGATGTTAATTAATTTGTGGCTCCCCCATGTGTGTTGAGATATTGTCTGTAGATCCCACAACATTCCACACTTCTTACCCATTACACAGCCATTGTGTGTAAACACTTTATACCTGACCCTCATACAAACATACCAAGTATAGTCAGCTTGTACCAAACAAACTCCACACACAACCACCACAGAAACATTGTAAACGTTCTAAAAATAGATAACTTATAGTGCCTACATTAACGATGTATTCAAGATGGAATTTGTCCAAAAAAGTTAAGTGATGTCAATTTTTTTATTTTTTTATTTCCAATTCTGCTTATATTGTTACTTGTTGAATGTTCTTCCAAGCGTTGGGCGTCTGTGTAAAATACATGCGCTATCTTGTTCAGTAGGTAGGGGATCAATCAGTACACTATATTTGCCTTTCTTACCTCAACACACATACCTGCAATGTCTTTACCTCAGGTAAAGAAATGTGAGCGTCTACAGGTAATACAAGGAAAAACCAATAAATCACTCCAAATCTGAAAAGGCTAAATCGGTAATAGAATCTCATTTATTTCATCCAAGTTTTTAGATTAAAATCATATTGTAATAAATGCATGCAGTTATTTAAAAAAAAAAAAATTATAACACAGAAATATAATTTTAAGTTTTAATAAATTTTCTAAAAATGAAATTGGTATGAATGTAAATATGTGTGTGCACTTCTATTGTACACAGATGTTTAAGTAGGCAAGTCAAGATATCCCAGGAAATCCAACCTCTAATGGTGTAAAGTTTGAAATATAAATACTGAGATTCATATGATATACACCCTGACTTTACTACAACTGATACAGTTAGGTACACACAACATGCCACCTTTAGGTGCTCAGTGTCAGGGTTCAGGAGATGTTTTGTAAACAACTCCCATCGATAAGGAGGCCGGCAGTAGACTGATATGAAAGAATGGCCAGTCTGAAAATAAATTGAAATAAACCTATGGAGGAGTTTTGGAAGGGAAAGTTGGGGGAACAAATCCCAAAGATATTGCAGTGTTTTTTTTATAATCTAGATCATATTAACCATCTCACAGGTGATATTTGCAGTGTAATGGCATGTTGAAGGTTTCCCGCTGTAACACAAGTCTTAGAGATATGGCTATAATATCTCTGCAGGTTACTCACTTTATACAACATCATAAAAACACCCCTAGAGCTTTGATGCATAAATGCACAACATACCAGTAAAACTGCCTCACACATGGGAATGGCTATAATCTATGTTTAGTAGAATGGTTCAGTTTCACTGTTATGCATTTTCCATAAATATCGGTGACCCTGTAACAGAGGCACTGAGGTAGGCAACATTTGACATGCAATTCAGATCAAAAATCAAAATATTTACAGATGTACACACTATGGAAACTAGCACGCCATTAGACATGGCTTTGACTTATGGCATTTACTACCCCAGTTATTTCATATAATACAGGCAGTAAATTTAAACAACCTGACACCAGTTTTGTCAACATTCCTTAACTGTAGTAAATAAATTAAAGATCCACGTTCCTTAACTTTAGCAAATTAAAGATCCACATTCCATAACTTTAGCAAATTAAAGATCCACGTTCCATAACTTTAGCCAATTAAAGATCCACGTTCCTTTACTTCAGCAAATTAAAAGATCCACGTTCTTTAACTTTAGCAAATTAAAGATTTATGTTCCTTAACTTTAGCAAATTAAAGATCTACATTCCTTAACTTTAGCAAATTCAAGATCTACATTCCTTAACTTTAGCAAATTAAAGATTTGAAATGTACATAGGAAAGCATTATTTTAAGATTAAAGGGGGAAATCCATGTTAAGACCCTTCTTAAGTTCTGAAATGCTTTCTAATGGAAAATGTGAAGCTACAGAATTTCCTTCAGTAAAGGAATATTGATGAAACTGGGGCTTGATCAACCGAAAGCCACAATTCAGCCTTGGTACAGGTAATATTTTGAAAGTCATGATTCACCCTTGGTACAGGTAAAATTTTGAAAGCCACAATATGTCCTTTGTACAAGCCACAATTTGTCCTTGGTACAGACAAGATTTTACAAGCCACAATATGCCCTTGGTACAGATAAGATTTTTAAAGCCACAATCTGTTCTTGGTACTTATAAGATTTTGAAAGCCACAATTTGCCCTTGGTACAGATAAGATTTTGAAAGCCACAATCCACCCCTGGTACAGCTAGGATTTTGAAAGCTATTATTCGCCATTGGTACAGCTAATATTTTGATACTAGTGTTGGTCACAGAAAGCCTTGATACAGCGATGCAGATGACAAGGAGCCAGACAAATCCACATCAATATAACAGCACCTTTGTAAGCAGGAGACTTCAGCAGACCACATGTAGATAGAAGGCAAGTTATAATTGTTTATTGGATTGTTGGTCAATTTCCTCTCTGTAAAATGCTAGACAGCAGCATTGGCGTATGGTTATCTTCATATCGGAGCAATTTATTTTCTTAAAAACAAAATTTTTTAAAAAAGAAATCTTCCATTAGACTTCCATTATCTTCCAAATATCATTCCATGTGCCGAGATCCAGAATGAATTGAAATCTTCCAAGAAAGTTCATTTGAAAGCAACTTTGAAGAATTCAAAAATTGCCACAAATTCCAACAAATCAAAAACATATCAAATAAATGTTCATTTTCTAAATGACCTCAAGTGATGGGAACTGTACCAGAGTATACTAACCAGACTTACAAATCTCAACATTTCACCACATGGCTGAGTCCCCACCAGTCTGCCACCAGATTTTGGATACAGACAAATGTGACAATGCCAATTATATTTCTGCCCCAGTCCACCAGACAACCAGTGCTAAGGAGAGGTGGACCGCAATCTCTCATGTGCTCATAACCAAGACACCAAAAACAGAAACTTTAATATATACTTCCAACATGTGTTATACAGGAGCATTCCTGAATGATTCATGGTCTTTGCTTAAATTCATGGAAGAGAAGGGCTTTGCATGAATTTATGGAAGAGAAGGACTTTGATTGAATTCATGGATGAGAATGGCTTTGCTGTTCATGGAAAAGATGGACTTTGCTTCATTCGTGAAGAGACAGGCTTTGCTTGAATTTATAGAAGAAAAGGACTTTGCTTGAATTCATGGAGAATGACTTTGCTGGAATTTATGGAAGAGAAGAGCTTTGCTTGAATTCGTGGAAGAGAATGACTTTGCTTGAATTTATGGAAGAGAAGAGCTTTGCTTGAATTCATTGAGGAGAAGGGCTATGCTTGAATTTATGGAAGAGAAGTGCTTTGCTTGAATCTATGGAAGAGAATGACTTTGCTTGAATTCATGGAAGAGAAAGGCTTTGCTTGTTTTATGGAAAAGAAGGACTTCGCTTGAATTTATGGAAGGGAAGGACTTTGCTTGATCATGGAAGAGGAGGACTTTGCTTGAACTTATGGAAGAGAAGGGTTTTGCTTGTTCATGGAAAAGAAAAGCTTTGCTTGTTCAAGGAAGAGAAGGACTTTGCTTGTTCAAGGAAGAGAAGGACTTTGCTTGAACTTATGGAAAAGAAGGGCTTTGCTTGTTCATTGAAGAGAATGGCTTTGATTGAATTTATAGAAGAGAAAGGCTTTGCTTGTTCATGGAAGAGATTTAGGACTTTGGTTGAATTCATGGAACACATCACTTCATTCAATATTATTTACTGCCTTAATCATCCATTAAATGTCATTATCCAATTTGCAGTTGAAATGCTAATATCATTTAAAAAAAAAAGGATCTTGCAGAGTTTTGTTATGAAAATAAATCAGTGTCATTAATCCTTCTATGATGGCAAATACCTCGCATCAAACTGTTTGTGTCACATTCTAACTAAAAAGCTTTTCTTTTATACAGAAATGATCAATTCTGATTTCAGTTTTCTAAAATTTGTGTATCAGTAAATGGGAGTAACCATCTATCGTTTGAAGGAGGATTGAAATACAGGAAATTTACCAACCCATACCAAATATCTCTGTATACAGGCCAATAACCCAACCATAACAACCTCGTCCTGGCTTCTAAACTAGTGCTGGGTTTGATTTCTTAAAATAGTTTGTTTACAGGCTTTCTTTTTGTGCTGGAATAGAAAGTGCCAAGTGCCATCAATTAAGCTCTGTGAAGTGGGATACTGTCAGACTGCCAATTCTCCCTTGATTCTTTCTCCTCAAAATCCAATATTGTTTAGACCAAATCTACGTTATAATTGAAGTTCATCCTTTATCATAGAAAACAGCTTATCTAGAGAAACAAATCAGCGCCAGCATAAAAATTGTTAACTAAATTTATTCCAGACTGAACAATCAAATTCTTTAGAAAAATTATTTAAAAAAAACACCAATACAAATCTTACAGCAGGGCTTACATTAATTATAAAAAAAAAAACCCAAAAAACAGGCACTGTGTTTAATGTAGGAAGCAAAAACTCAGTTTGACTGAACACCTCATACAAAAATGCAAAATCTAATTTCCTAGCTTTCTTTAAATCATTATATCTACCAGATGGTTCTTGTTTTTTTTTTTAAACTACAAAATTTCAGAAAATTACTAATTGCTTAAAAATTTTGCAATTTTCATTTTTTTTTTTTTTTCAATAGTCCTTTTAAATTTTCAATTGTCCTTTTTAATTTTCAATAGTCCTTTTTTAATTTTCAATTGTCTTTTTTAATTACTAATTAATCTTAGTACAGTAGAATGGGTGGTTAGCCTAGAGACAATGCCAGCTGCCTAAATCTACAATCATCATTATTGACCCCTAAAATCATGTTCCGACACCATAGTTATGATTACACTGCATGACCTCAGCCTGGTATGTTACACTAACCTCGGAACAGTTGTAAAATATTATGCAGGGGACAGCTAAAGCATATCACAATGACTTATCTCAATAACATATTACAATGAGGGCAACCCGAAGACCTTAATGTTAAAACTTCTTTACCAATCGTTGCCACGCTACATCATGTGGAGATTTCAGTGTCTACTGACAAACCCTCATTACAATGACATTCAGCGGCACAAACAAATGTATCTAATATTCATATATTGGCTATGCACCGACATTTACCCAAATCTCAAGGTCAATGTTGACAAGTGAATGGGGAGATCTATTTTTCTTTATATGGAGGTAACAGTGATATGGCTCTCAACTATGATTGAGAACATTGCCTTAATGGCGGGTATAAATACAATCCCATCAATTCTAATGCTGTTGTCCTTCCTCTTTTAAACCTGTCTAAGCATGATTTTAAACTCAAGGACAAATGTTCTCAACAGCACCAATCAACATCTGCCGATAAAATAATGTCAAATTTTTTGATATTATGTCTGACAAAGTTATGCATTTTTTCTTTTCTTTTTTCTCTTCACTGTCTCCACATCATACAACTTATCATTAAATATTTAAAACAAAATAAGATCCAAAAGGAGGTTTATTACATTGTCATGACAACATTCACGGATTACCAATCAACTTCTATTTTATGACATTTTCACTGCCAGTAAAAGTCTATTGAAAACTCAGACAATTTTTCACATCGATGTAAAATAATTCCTGTGGTAAACTCTGACATGTTCTTGACTATATATAACTTAAAGAATTTTTTTTTTTTTTTTTTTTTGTGAAAATGAGAAGATTTACAGTACATGTCTATTGATTTGTTTATTAAGTTCAGTGTCCCATGAACAGCCAGGGTCATTTTGAGTCCAGGACTCCTTGTAGTAGGTGGTGGCTAGCTACTCTAATGAACAACATCAGGAGACCTATCGAATGCTATCCAAAAACAAATGGGGGAACAGTGTCTTGCCGAAAATGAATTCTCAATACATCACATTTTATATTACATTTTTGAAATACAACTGGAAAATAAACATGGTTTCATGTTAAAGACAATAATTATTACCTTATACACAGGGTGTGTTAAATCTGTGTAAAATAGCGACATATCTTTTATCGTTTCTGTAGGTCTACTTATCTATTCCTTACTTCAGGCTCATCAATAACGGGAGACTGCATATGACATTGATCACGCAAAAATGATGCGTTGCGGGAAGGAAATTGACGCCCCATATAACATCCATAGACAAAGTACAGTCAATTGAGTGCAATTATTATATACCATCATTCAATGTTCACAGACAACAGATAGCTCAATCAGGGGGGATTTCTGGCTGTGTAATGGCGGTACACACATAGCTGTGAGACCAAGCTTGTTCAATGGAGCATAAATCATTCAGCACCACGATGTGAGGGTGGTATATCCTGAACCTAATCACTACAGAAGTACCACATGCTACCACAGCCTATTGATGAGCTGATCAAATGCTACATGTTATCACAATTAGAGCAATTGCAACACGGTTTTATACTATCCACACCGCTACATCAACCAGATGAGTTTCCGTCATGAGAGATTCATTTGCATTGTTTTCCGTTTGTTTATTCCGCTACAAAACATGTCTGTGTTACGATAGCAAAAGAGAACTTGATTTACAACAACAGAATCGTGGTGGAACTGTATCAATATTAACATCACGTCTGTTTTAATGACTTCTGCTGTTTTATTGTCATCATTCGTCACATGCAATAGTTTGACACCGGTAAATGGGAATATGTTGAAAGTTATCAACAACTTGAGAGAAAGAATCGGTTGATTAATGTTTTAAATGATATGCTAGACTGACATGATATACATCAGTCAAAAGAATATTCCAACAAATTCCCACTGTACTGTGATATGTCATAATACTCATCATCAACAATAAAATTCACAAAATCAGGAGTAGAATTTAACTTCCTGAGCAGTTCACAACTTGTTGTGTTAAATTTCTACTCCCAAAACTAGAAACTTACTCATAATTTTGAAGTTTCTCTTATTTTGGTGACTATCGATTTGGCTTTTGATTATATATACATTTACTGGTGTTTTCAGTCAGGAAATACCAACAATTGTAAATATATGCGGTATGAATTTGTATACGGGGTCTTAGGATTAATATATACAGGTAGTAAAAATGCAAGTGCAATAATTTTTTGCTAGCAACTGCATTAATCTATTCAAATTTGGCGAGACTGCAAGTGGTAGTCATGAACCCTAAAAATAAAATAGTGCATTACCACATCATGAACAACGGAGTCCCCCTTCGAACCGTGCTGATCTATATAAACTCTCCCTATTACATCTGTGACATACTTTCTAATAATTACAAGCATATTGAATTTTCCAAATGGCTTTTAAATTTGAATGACTATCTTCCTGTTATTATCAAATTAAAATGAAGTTTTGTCTAACCTAACCAACATCTGTTCCAGCCGGGACAAAAAAATCAATAGATGGCCTAGTATTCCACCAAGGTAACTTGTACATAAACAAGAATCTTACAGCATACTTAATACCTCCATTTATTCATCGCTGTCATAATTAAATGCATAAACAATCTACAATAGCCGGTACAATGTCAGATATCGGTTACAACTCGATTCAATCATCTCGACCATCAGTATAGAAGTAGACGATAACGTGTCTCCTTCCCTCTTAACAATTCCCACTTAATGGCTTTTGAGATCAAGGAATAATCAAAATCAAGTGCCAAAGCCATGAAATATTTACCTAGCGCAAAGACAAAAGAAGCCGAGAAGGCTTGATATACGGCAGAAAACAATCACATCAGTCCCCCAGTACCAGCGTGATTAGCCAATAAGACACTTTCCTGGATATCTTCTGTGATTTGTCTTAAATTTCTGAATTGACATAATATCACGATCTGTTTAAACAAACCAATTAATGCTGGTGTCTGGGCAAAAAATTGGTTCATCTTGTATATGTCAATTGCAAACAATTGGTTTATGTTTGATATCAATGGGAAGACAGATTGGCACATACTTGTGTCAAGGGCAAATATTATGATATGAATAGGTATATTAGTTCATTTTACTGTACTCAAGGTAGAAACAGTTAGGTTAGTTCAATATTAATTGCCAAACAAATTGCTTAATGCGTTTTGCAGGCAAATAATTTGCTTCATGATGGTGTCATCGGTAAGCAATTTGCTACATAATAGTGTCATTGGCAAACATTTTCCTTCATAATAGTGTCATGGGCAAACAGTTCCCTTCATAAAAGTGTCATGGGCAAACATTTTCCTTCATAATGTCATGGGCAAACATTTTCCTTCATAATAGTGTCATGGGCAAACATTTTCCTTCATAATGTCATGGGCAAATAATTTGCTTCATACTGGTTTCTAGATCAACAAAATGGTTCCTGCTTCGGAGACAACAAATTGGTAAAGCTTGTGTCAACAGCTAATTGATTAATTTTGTTGTCAGGGAAACTCTCTACTTTTATTGTGATATTCAGATAATTTCAGTAGTAAAACTAGACTCACAATGAATAATTTACACTTCTGTTATAACTAAGAAAGAAACTGACAAATCTTTCTGATGATTATCACGAGCTATAAACAATGGAATAAGTGATTATGTCAGTCAACTCTTTCAACAAAATGTAATTTGCATTATTCAGTTTGTCGGAAACTACATATAAACATTTGAAATCCATTAACTGAGACACTAAACAGTAGCCTAAAGCTCAACAGTTTTATAAAAATAAGCTCTTCAAAATATTGACCATGCACTATCTCAACTAAAACTGGAAAAAAAAACAGATAAAAAGAAAAGTAATTCTATCCCAGATAATAAACTTTTTTTTGTATCAGTGATAATGTTGTATTTTCCAAATTTCAACTGTTTTTCTTGATTTGTTGACATGAGACTGATTTGTCAGATGTTTGTTTTTATATTGGTAATGAAGTTTACTGGTTGGATGACATAGAAGTCACGTTCAGCAACAATCCACTTACTTGTCCCACGATCATCTGTATGTGTTTACATGAAACGGTTTGAAATAGAAGTTGTACGTAACAAGGCCATTAAATAATTTTAGTGTTCATTTTTTTTAACTAAGATTTTTTATCAGTATGATCTACAATTGTTCTGTAAATGCATTATGAATCGTGTAACACAAAGACCCTAAAAAATAAGCTAAATTTTCAAACCCGATAGTCTGCCATAGTTCTGTGATTGACCTTATATGTACATTGTGCTTACAAGAACATAAAGAGCAGTTCCCTTAAACCAGTCACGAGGTTAAGTCTTAATCTTAAAACAGGGTTGATCTTTTTTTTTCTTTTCTCATTGCTTATTTTATTTCCCTGGAAGAGTCAGTCTTTGGTTAAAACTCGGATTTCATTTAGATGTATTAGTATACACAAATTTTTTAACAGTCTATCTTTTAAAAGATAGACTGATAAAAAATTTCTCAATTTTACTCAAGAGTGCCGTTTTTACTGGAAAAATATGTGTTTCTGGTGGTATTTGTCTTTGGTTTAACAGTTCTGTACTCTGTCAATAGCCGAAGACATACTTCATTTACAAGAGTATTACAAATGATGATCTGCCGAAAGTCATGATCAATATTGACCTCTATACACCACAGTACCGTGGAGCATTATGAACCTCCTGACACCCCTAGTGACACGGCTAACTACGTTATACATAATGCAAAGCTTTCGCACCACTCCAGCGGCTATACCACCCAGTGCTGCCCTCTAGTGAGGTGAGCGCACTTCTTACATGCACTTTTATGAGCGTGTTATGGATTTCTCTTCAATAATTCTACATGCGTCGAAGTGTCAAAGTCTAAAATTCAAACAAGTTTACGCCATTCTGTGGAACAGTTATCTGTCTCCTTATCTGCTTCAGTCCTAGGAATCGGTTATCACTGTATCATATGTCCTCAAAGTCTTCCATCAAAAATGTTTTAGTAATTTCTATCAACCACTTAAGTTACCTCTTTTTTTCTTTCTTTTTTTATTGATTGTAACTAACAATATCGGTTATTTAGTAAACACTCAACATCAGACTTAATGAGTCTGTCTACATCATAATCTGTCTGAGTGAGAAGCTTGCAAACAGCATACAGCTCTATACCCGAGATTGCTTTTTTAAGAGCCCCTTGTGACCACCTTGGTGGCAACAAAATGACATCTTTTGTTTGGGAAAATAGTACCATTGTATTTGCAATGCCTTAAAACCTTTATTTAACTTTCCTCAGCACAATGTGACAATATCTGAATATTGACCAATCAGAAACCTCCATTATGTTTCCATAGTAATAGCTCTGGAAACATCCGATGTTATAAATAATAGGCATTAATATATTATATCTTCGGACTGATGAGATATTGGCCATTACACAAAACCTGACCTGGGTTATTATGACAAAAAAATTAAGAACCCTCCTCCCCCCCCCCCCCCCCCCCCCCAAAAAAAAAAAAAAAAATCTGCAGGCAAATATTCCCTATTATTCATGTGCACATTTTATTAAAATTGGTTAACTGTGTTTGAAGGAGTAGTCTGGACAAGATACATGTATGTCTCACTTACTGCCATCAAGGGCCATAGCTCCGGTATAAATTGATTGAATATAATGATAGCTTTCAGGGAGACACAAGAATATGTCGTGAATAATACGAGTGCAAAGTTTCGTTGAAATCCATGCATGATCCTGGGAGGAGTAGGTGGTACAAAACTTTGTCTACAAACAGACACGCTGACATTGCATGCCTTATAATAAAATTTTGGGAGTTGGTTTCTCCAACAACCTCTAAGCAAATGAAAACACCAGGGTTGATCCAATAACAGTCACCTCTAATTAACAAATATGCACTGGGGAAAAGCAGGTTTTATTTTTACCTGAGGATACACAGGTTGGATGAGAAATAATCTAAACCTGCTCTAAAGTTCAGAATTTTAATGTAAAGAAAGGAGTTTGTGAGCCCCGTTGAAAACAATAATGATCCAATGTTGCATTTTTATTCACTGCTAATAAGCAGTTACTCATCAAATAAAGACTCTCCCTAGAGCAAATTGATGAGAACCATTGAAAGTGACTTGCCATGTCGTAAATTTAAATTCACTTCCTATGTACAACAATACTCGATATATAATAATCATCACTCCCTAATAAAAGACAAGGAAGGTCTATGACAATGACCTACTATTTTTAGAGACTAGGTCATACTCCTTTTCATTAGTGTCTCATCTCATCACAATTCCGCAATGCTTTTTACGGTTACCTCTACCACAATGCCCTTGGTTCTTTGACAAATACCCTATTAATGCCATGTGTTCCACTTGATGAGGTAGAATTTAATACTTTTCCGTCGATCAATATTGGACAATGGCCTTGAATCTTTCTATTTCCTCTATCATAGCAAAGAATGGTTCAAACTTAAAATCAATTAACCAACATAAATGAGATACACGTTAGGTAGGCCGTTACCCTAGTTGTGCTGGTTCATAAAAAACATGCAGGTCCAATATTGTGATTATTTGATAGACAATTAACGTCTTTGCTTCTTACAACACACGCGAGTTGAATTAAAATTAATGATGATTTCTGAGGGATTTCTGCATTTACAGTTAATAGATGTCAAAATCGTTAAGAAAAGTACTACACATTTAAAGAAAATACTTAAAGTATATTTAGATGTTTTATTTTCATGAGAAAAACACTTCGAACTAGTTTCCCTAACATAATTTTTGGAGTGTAAATGAGTGATACCCGCATCGCTAGGAGGGAAGTGATGACATCACATACTAATTTACGTGGCATTCCGTGTCATTTAGCACCCTGAGCAGCTGTTAGATTCGAATCATTGTGAAATGAGTGGCGACATGCTCAGCAATAAAACCTCTGAGATATTGCACAAGTTGGTGTAACAGGATTTTTTTTGGAGTAATTTGCAGGCCACTTGGGAAAAATAAATCTAAAACGGTTCTGTTAGCATTGTTGATTGGATAATAAATTACACTTCTATCAGTAATACTTTTGGTACCCTCCTCCCAACAACAGAACAAAAAATTCTCAAAAATATCCTGGAATTTTCATGGTTATCGATCTCCACTGCAGGCTTATCTACTAAATTACAGGCTAGCTAGCAAGTTTACATTTCCTTATTCTATCAAATTTTTAAAAAATCTGTCGGTCATAACATGATGTGTACCATTTATCCAAATGCCTTTGTCTAGGGAAAACAAGTTTGTATCAGATGACAGATTCCAAAATAGTCGCAACAGTTACAACGAACCTGGTAGTCTGGGAGTGAACTCCTGTGACCTTGGATGACCTTGAGGTCAGTGATGTCATGTGACTCACCTTTGCTATAATGACAGGATATACTACATCAGTTTGACAGATGATCAAAAAGAAGATCCAGACAAATAATTTAAAAAAGAAAAAAAAATGTATCATTCTTTGCAAATCTCTCAGAAGTTGAACCATGACAATTAATTACAGTTCAATATTAACGGTCACATTGTGTCACAGAAGATAATGAGTTTTAAATACTTGGATTATCCACAAAAGAAAAATGAATTTGGAAGAGTCTAGTCTCTAAAATTACAATAAATAAGTCATTTACATAGGGAATAAAAATGACTGAAAGAAAGGACTCTGTCATGATCCATGTCGTGTGGGTACCATGTTGGTCCACAAAATTATTGTGTCATTTCCATGACTCTCAGGAAATATGTGTCAGTTTCTAACTCTGGTTTTAAACCATGATACAAGATCTGATTTAGACAGAAATTAAACAATTCTATGAGATACATTTCTTAAGTTGAGAAAAAGACCTAATATTGCTGCAGATATACTGCTGTTTATAAACAAGCAGCTCATCATCACATCATCGACAGAGTCTTTAATTCATGTGTCAACACATGTATAGATCAATCTGTCGTGTGTGGAAGTCTGCAAAAATAAAACCCTTTGTGTAAACCTGATTACCACCATATCGCTGAAAGGTATTTTCATTAAACGCCTACTATTCTGTCCTGGATAAGCAATTTGTGTATCTCACAAGACAGCCTGATGCTGTGTTAAATGGTGTGAATCTGCTCAATAAACGTCTAATGTACACCATAGCCGGGAGATTAACATGTAGAAAGTTGTATAAGGGAAGGTTATTCAAGTACAAATTCTGACATACAGGCGGGGATTTTTTTTACTGGCTTTTTTTTTGGGGGGGGGGGGGGGGGGGGGGGGGGGAAGGCTTCATAATGTATTCCTCAGAGGGTGCACTTTTCACTATAATCCAGGGGAAAGGTTGGGGTTGAGGATGTTTTATTTACATACTGCATAATTATAATACAGATGGGTATATGCATACTTTATACCCAGGGGTTATATACTGCATACTACAATCCAGGGGGTGGGGGATAGGGAGTTAGGGGTTAGGAGGAGTTATCAATATACTGGGAACTTTTGGGGGCAAGGGTTATATACTGTAAACTTTAGTCCAGGGGAAGAAGGTTTATCATATAGTGTAGACTACAGAGGGTAGGTATTTCTGTATAATATTATAGTCCAGTGAGAAAAAGGGGGTTACTGTATTGTATAATGTATACTACATGGGGGAATATACTGCATATTGTGGAGGGGTTGGGGGTTGGGGGTAATAGGGGTTGGGTAGGGGTTTAGGGTTGGAATAGAAGTTAGGGAGCGATACATTGTAAACTAAGCCAATTGTGTGGAGTGGATCCCCTTACATCAATATACAGCTTCATCACTCTATATACCACAGGTCAACCCCCTATACTCAACCCACACACTGGCTCATGTGTATTAGTATTCATGTGTACCTTACACCACAATACTGTTGCTAATTCCCATCCCTCATTACCTGTTCATACACATATGTGTCAGACATACACAACAACAACAACATCATAGCTGTAAACACAGCTGACATACACATCACAACAACAGATTCCTTACCTTGGCTCTTTGACCGGCACCTTCCCTCCTACCCCTCTCGGCTGTCCTTGGGTGGGGCGTGATTTGCTCTGGGGTGGGGACTGGTTGTCAGGTAGCTGAAATATAGAAGTCACATATAAATCCCTGTGCATGGAGGTGCTAGCTCTGGCAGGAGACTTTTTGCTGTTTGCCAGTCATAGCATTTTTACATGGCAGTCCCATGCCTGTTATTGCCAGTAGACTCCATGCTTTAGCGAGGAGCCTGACCTAGTCGCGCTCACTGTGTGGGAGTGGGGGAGTGCAGGACTCAGTCTAGTTATCACTATTTACACACACTAGTCTACTATGAAATCCTACATTCTGCACTGATACATCTAGCCTACACCTTCTCAATAACACATTCTCCACAGTTAATAACATTTCACACTCGATTAATAATATAGTATACAACACTTTTGTTTGCTTGCTCGTTTAAAATCTCATGTAATACACCATCTTTCCCTAAAATCTGAATGAAAATCATTCATGTATCAGCAAAACCTTCACTTTAATTTTTTCACTTTAAAAGCTCACTATGAAGTTAACTGTTCACTTTTTAACCTATAATTGACCTCCTGTACTTCCTTATGCCGAGTTCACTTGGTCTTCTCCATAACACTATGATTACCTTTTTGACTGGAGCCTAGGAGAACAATAGGTTACAAGTACAGTATAATATACAGATGTTTTAACACTATAAAACCTGATTGATGTGCTTGTCAGCAGGAATTTCACTCCAACGGTTATCTTTCAAATTTTCTCATAATGTATTTAGCATGGGAGGATTTGTGTAGCTACAAACTTATTTTTGTTCTTATTATAATTTATCCTATTCCTACTATTAAATTTATTTAAAAGTATTCAATGAAATTAAACATTTCAAAGATTTCAAAAAAAAAATTGATGAAAGTGAAAGTGAGCATTTATGGTGCAACGTCCAGGTGTACGGTAGACCTGAGCGAAGTCTATTGTGTCACAGGTGTGTGGTACAGGTGTACACTATGTACTAGTCGGTCCGTGACTCACAAACCCAACAAATTTAAGTCTATAAACCAAATTCAACACCAGCAATACAGGAATTTTTCACAGCAAAAAAATCTCATTGATAAATGTTTTGTGAAACCACAGTCTGGATTTATTAGAGGTGTATTTTTTTTCCCCTGACCACATACCACCATACACTTGATATCTACTTTTTTATTCTGTCTTGTAACACAAAATCTTGTTTGAAGTTCAAAACTAATTTATGTTTTTTTGGTAAATTGATATCATATACATACAGTTCAACTGAAAATTCATATAATCTTTAAATACATTTCCAATTCATTTTGATATACAGAGAATGATCACAGTTTATGAAATTGGAGCTCTGTTATGGTGTGTATTGTATCTATCTCTGTTGTCAGGTTTTATAGCTGTCGGATTACACATGGTCTATAACCATTGTCTCTGATCCTCAGAGACTGGCCACTGTTACCGACTACCATTAGGTCTAGTCTGTCAGCAGACCTAACAAGCCACCTTGTTTGATAGACCTCCAATCAATATGAGACAAACAATGTGACACCCGCTAATCTCCGCAACATAGAAAGAAACCCATCACCAATCATCCGCCTAATGAAATTATGTCCGTCCCCTAATGACATTTTTGATACCTCGATTATGTCTCCGATTTTCATATGTATGTACAACGTGTTGCTAAGGACAATCTATACACTAATGTGCAAGTACAAATTGTTATGAGGAATGAGGTAAATAAAAACTTACTGTATATACCAATGATTAAGATTAATCATCATCTGAATATTCAACACATGATCATAAACTCTCAAATAAAGAAAATATAATTTCATCATTTAAAAAAAGGAACTAAATTTTAGCCCTACTAGGAATTTCATGACTTTAACATTGGAGTTTTTAGTTTTGGAAGTTCATGACCTTAACATTGGAGTTTTTAGTTTTATCATTTTAAATGTGAAAATAAACACTTTCAGCTTATATCTAAAGTATGCAAACCTTTCCCTATATTATTTACAATGGTCACCCAAAGGTCACCCAAAGGTCACTTTTATAACTGTCCAGGGTGATCATTTTCACAATACACTGACAGAAGATAAGGACACCTATTGTTCTTTTGTTGGAGTTATAGTTCTTTATGAAAGTCAATGTAATCTGTGTTCCAGTGGTAGAATTTAACTTTCTAAGCAAGTGGCAATTTGTGGCAACTGAGTTAAATTACAACTTGTTGCATCAGAAACTTACTCATTATTTTGAAATTGATAAAAAATCATTCCAATGAATCCTATACCAATGTCATATAATCAACAGCTTTTTTGTTAACACCATTTTATATCGCCATTTTTGGAAAATTGGGAGAAATCAGGATTATGCAGAAAGGAGATTATTTTCGAAATTCTTAAAAATGCACTTGCATATAAATTTTTTTTTTAAAGAAATGAATTTCCCAAATTAAAATAGAACAAGCATATAATTTACTATTGTAAAATGGTTTCAATAATTGTAACTCCATGCCAGTATAATTTCCCGTAATTCAAATCCTGACTTTCATCTTGGTTATTAAGTTACATTACTGCATGCATTTCTTTCTTGATCAAATCTAAAAATCTAGTCGTTTTGCACTGGAAATGTCTCAAAACAAGAACAAAATCAAGTTAAACAGTAAGTGGCCTATATGTGTATACATTCTGTAGGTTTCACATTCAATTTTACATTATCTTATCAGAAAGAGAGAAAAAATCAGAAATATCGTCTGAATTGATAGAATGCACACAGTGCCTCTTTGCCCCAGTGGCAGTCTTTTCCTTTCTCACACAAAAAAAACTAATAAAATGCATTTTCCTGTTGGGCAATGTATTTATTTGTGTGTTTTAGATATTGCACCATTTTGTTGTAGTCAATTTCTTAAATTATCCACTATCGGTGTGAAAAAGTCTAAAAAATCTGATTAAAATATCGGAAAGATCAACTAGCAGAAAAATGCAAGTTGAATAATTTGATATTTGAAATTTCGCTCAACTTATATTTGGCGAGTTTTACAGTGCTATTCGACCCCTACGTCCACAACAGGACAATGCCACTTTAACACTAGCCCTCCACCTCTGGGTTGCGAGTTTGAAACCAACGTTGGGCAGTTGCCAGGTACTGACTGTAGGTCGGTGGTTTTTCTCCGGGCACTCCGGCTTTCCTCCACCTCTAAAACCTGGCACGTCCTTAAATGATCCTGACTGTTAATAGGACGTTAAACAAAAACAAACCAAATTCTTTGGTAACACGTAACAGTGGGGTGCAGTGGTATAAATGTTGTTGTCTGAGGATCCCTTAACCGTCCTGCCCTAGAACAGACAGGATGGATCAGGACAGCTGTCTAAATGAGAAGGTAGGACAATGGCCGCCCCCTTGTGTCAACCTAAGAATGATATTGTCAGTGAATGCAGACATTTAAATCAACAAAATAGTATTATATCTGTAAGAAACAATTGATCAGGACGAAAATAGATAGAGTAACCTACACATTTCAAGTGTAATCTTATTTGAGCAGTTTTTTTACACTTCCACCACTGTGCTACTTCATTTCTGAAAAGTGTATTTCACAGCATATATTGTGGGAGTGCCAAATCATCACTTTGCTGTAGCCATTAAAATTCAATAATGGTCTAAAATTACTCTCACAATATCTAACTGTTACATCAATCAAAGTCTTGATTTATTTGATATTAATCTCAAAATGGGGGGAAAAATTCCACAAGGCATTCTTTTTTAATCAATACTAAATTGAGGGCGCAGCATAGCATAACTAAATTGTTGGAAATGAAAATGTATAATCTTCAGAATTTGTTTTTCGGAGATTCCAATCAACTTTTGAAAGGTTATAGTAATTGTAAGGAAAAGTACATCTATCAATTTCAATTTTACACAAGAAATGTAAAGGAAGACAAGATTAGTATCACCAACTCCTACATAATTATCATGGATGTCATAAACGGGATGGTTTGGTTTCATATATTGTTTAAAATCCTATTAACAGCTATGGTCATTTAAGGACAGACTCCCATGTGTGAAATGCATGTGTCAATTTGCTGAGTGGGTGGATGTATTGTATTTGTCTCCTTGTGATAGGGGAAGTTGATGTCAGCTCTCTACTGCTTAACCTCACTGAAGTATACTGCCAAAGACACCCAGCAGGCCATCCCATCCGGTCACAATATACTGACAACGGCGAAGAAGTCCTGCCATTCCCAAGATTGGTTGGGTTTGTTTTTGTTTAGCGTCCTATTAACAACCAGGGTCATTTAAGGACGTGCCAGGTTTTGGAGGTGGAGGAAAGCCGGAGTACCCGGAGAAAAACCAATGGCCTATACCGTTAGTACCTGGCAACTGCCCCACGTAGGTTTCGAACTCGCAACCTAGAGGTGGAGGGCTAGTGAAAAAGTGTCGGGACACTTT